>NW_015644380.1:380411-407787 GCF_001515625.1 Sinocyclocheilus rhinocerous
GAAACACACAGCGTCTCCCTGACATGCTGCTTCAACACTAACTGCGGTTACTGAAACCACGCCTTCTTTCTTTGCGTGCACATTTGGGCGCATTATGTATATATATAATATATAATACGCATATATATTCCCACATATTGACCTAGATATGTGGGGGCGCGTTAGAACGAGCCGTTTTAGGGGGGTGTGGCAGAGTCTTAACTTTGATAAAGAATATCTCTTTGGTTTTGAGACTTTAGTCTTTGCAACTTCAGGGATCTTATCAATGCACAAACAGCTTGTAACACTCCAAAGAGAAAGGAAAACTTGAAATCGCATCATATGACCCCTTTAAAATTGACAAATATATGTGGGTTGTGTGGGTGTCTGTAATATGGAAGACTCGTACCTCTTTTTGAGTTACGGTTTCCATAATAGTTCCGAAGGCAGGTATTGTTGATATCCTCACTGAGCTGAAAACAGAAAATCCGTCACTACACATCCAAAAGAAACCATACATTTCCACACTAAAATGATAAAAGATGCATGAATGGAACAGAACCATGAGATGCCAATCACTTGATGGAATATGTGGTAAGCAAGATGATTAATGCCACATGATCATTCCCATGTCAGTATGAAAACCAAAACAGAAACAGTCAACAAATATCCAAGTACACCCCCCCCCAAGAAAATACAAAATAAAAAAATACAAAATAAAAAATACAAAATATCCAACCAAGTGAATGCGGAGAGGAGACAGGATATTTGGTTTTTAAAGTGTCTCATAGCTGCGGTTAACTCACAATTCAGGACCACTGCACAAGGTAATAAGGGCTGGAGCTACTCGCTTGTCAATTAAGGCTTCGCTCATGCCTCGAAGAACCAGCTGCAAACCAGTCAGATGCAAAAGAGAGACGGGGGGGGTCAAACACAAATGGCCAAGAATCTAGCAGGGAAGGAGGGGGGTAGAGGAGACTGTAGTGCTATAGGGGGCTTTGGGAAAGAGTGACTGGCAGCCAAACATGCCATGGGCCACATTAATGGACAGATGAGTTGACTGAGGGGATGAATGGATTGTGAAAAGCAGGTAGCTTTTCCAAGCGTGCGGCGATTAGTGTAGCCTGAACGAAGGATGTTAGTACATCAAGCACATGAGACAAACAAAATAAGCACTGTCTCTCAAGCCTTGGTTTCATCAGGAGAGCCATAGATACACTTTCACACTGACATAACATCAGCATGAATTACAAATGATGCACATACAAGTCATAATTATATCAGCTGGAATGATGGTTAACAATGGTATATTTCAATAATAAATTTGTATATATGGGGCATATTTAAGCCTCAAAATAGAATAAAAATAAAGAATAAAATAAAAATATAAAATAATAAAATATATAAAATAATAATTTTAGATTTTTTGTATAATAATAAAAAATACTATTTTAGGTTTATTTATAGTGTGACATTATGTTGGCAGCAATTAAGCTCATTTAACTCTCTGTTGGTTAGTAGCTTATTATAATGCAAATAAATTCTTGTACTGAGAAAAATACATACAAAATGATATATAAATAATGCCTGGGCCATATTCCAGACTCAAAATAAAATAAATTTAGCAATTTTCATAGCAATTAAGCACAGTTAACCCTCCAGATGTCAGAAGCCTATTATAATGCAAATAAATAAATAAATAATTATTAAAAATAAAAATAAATAAATAAATAAATAAATGTATATATTACAAGTATACATCATGGTAGTATTAGTTATATATTGTATTTTTGTTGTAAAAAAAAGAAAAGAAGAAAAAGAAAAAACAGGTCCAAACAGGTTTGCTTTCATTACTGTATTACAGTAATTAGACTTTTTTTTTTCCACATTATGGATGAAAATGATAAAATCATAATGCAAAACTTATTCATGATCCTCAATTTTATTTTATTTTTAAATTGAAATGTGACCTAGACATTTAATTGTTTCGATTGTTTAAATAAAACTGCAATATTTTTGATATGACATTAATTTCTTTCAACATAAATAAAGTGAAACCCTTAAATCTTGGCTCTGCCTATCTCTTGGCTCAGGTAGGCGGTGCTTGCTTGAGGAGGGGCTAATAAAGTTGTGGCCTCCGGAGAGAACCAAGGCGGAGGGAGGTGCATGGATGAAGGAGGCAGGAGACGACTTACATTTCAGGATCACTGGAGAGAGTTTGCTTTCATTACTGTATTACAGTAATTAGACATTTTTTTTTCCACATTATGGATGAAAATGATAAAATCATAATGCAAAACTTATTCATGATCCTCAATTTAATTTTATTTTTAAATTGAAATGTGACCTAGACATTTAATTGTTTCGATTGTTTAAATAAAACTGCAATATTTTTGATATGACATTAATTTCTTTCAACATAAATAAAGTGAAACCCTTAAATCTTGGCTCTGCCTATCTCTTGGCTCAGGTAGGCGGTGCTTGCTTGAGGAGGGGCTAATAAAGTTGTGGCCTCCGGAGAGAACCAAGGCGGAGGGAGGTGCATGGATGAAGGAGGCAGGAGACGACTTACATTTCAGGATCACTGGAGAGAGTGATAAGTGCTGGAACAACTCTCTGAGCTACTAGAGTTTCATTCACCCCCTTCACCAACAGCTGATTGGTCAGAGCAGGGGTGATGTCACACAGGATGCATGGAAAGAGCAAGCACAGTGTCATGGAACACCGCAGAGAGAAAGAGAGAGAGAAACAAAAGAACACAAAAAAGGTAACAAACTAAAAAAACAGCGCAGACATACAATGAAAAACACGACAGAAGCCCGAGGAGGCGCTACACAGATAAATTAAATCAAATTAAGGACTAAAGAGGCCAGGCGAATTTAACTAAAGCTACGACCACAGATGAGGAGAAGGGGTTTCTCACATGGAGTTTCTTAACACTCCTTGAACCCTCATTACGGACTTACAACGGTGTGGGGGGATGAAATGTGGGGGTTTGTTAAGTCATTTCTGAATGGCAATAGCAAGCGTGCTGTGGTGCAAAAGACGTACGGATGCTTTAAAGCTGCAACGACTTGTAAACATTCAGTGATTTGACAGGTAACAGGGATGACAAGGCACAAGGGGGCCCTAGAGGGAGTGTGGATAGGTCTGAAAATACATATTTACCACCTCACACCAACCATTAACATTTCTAAAACATCATATTACAGCTAATTTGCATTAGAAACAATGCATTAGGTAATAAAACTCATCATTTGACTGGCCTGGAGGATGATAAATGTCTTTAAACATAAATTTAAGGACATTAGAAGTATTTATTAACTAAAATAAACTAAAATAACTATGCATGTCAATGTCTGAAGCGTGAATTGGAGGAAGGGCTTACCTCGAACATGCGTGCAGCGGTGCAGCGTACCAGTGCAGATGTATGAACCACTCCATACCAAAGCACCGTCAGTAGAAGCTCATGATACACTGGGTTTGCCCTGGAGACAGGAAGTAACGGATTTAGTGGGTAATCACAAAATAACAGGCGATGATCCTACTAAACCTGATCTTCTAGTCAGTTAGACTGCCATTAGCATGAAACGTCTGGTGCATTAGATCATCAGGATACGAAAGTCGAACAAATTGGGACATGTTATTTTTGTTGTAAACTGCTTAAACCATTATTGTCGGTTTATGCAGGGCTCAACTTGAAAGATGGCCTACTGGCCTCGGACCGATATGTAAGTGTTTATGTCTTGCAAATGTAAAAATTTTGTTTTATGTGATTTTCGGTTTAGAATTCTGATTGTCAACCTTTTAAACTTCATTATTACATTAAAAACTTTAATATTAACTTTATATGAACTTAAGTATTTAATATTAGGCAGAATTATATAACTGGGTAATAAAGATGAAACTGTCGAATTTGAAAAGATTACTAGCGATCAATAAGAAAAAAATTAATCACAAACCAATTTGTAATGTTTTGCAGTAAATCAGTTTAATTTATTGCTCTTGAAAGTTTCTTAAATAACTGTACAATTTCCAGCTATTATTGCAAATTTTATTTGTAATAATTTATAAAATAATTTTAAAATAGTGAAATCATAAAATACAAAAATTACAATTCAAAATTTGAAAATCTGTGTAAAAATGGTCTAATAATATATAAAAAAAACTTAAAACAACGAAATCATAAAATACAATTATAAATGTCAAATTAATATAAAATGCGTAAAAAGGTGTGTAATTATATTTAAAAAAAATTTTTTAACTATGAAACCATAAATAAAATAAAACATAAAATATACATATTTATAATTATTAAAAAAGTTTAAAAACTGTGAAATATTAAATTAAAATGCTACATGTAAAGTTATTTTTTAATTATAAATATAAAGTTATACATTTACAGTAATAAACAAATCTTGCCCTGCAAATTATCTCTGAGATCAGTTGCACTTTTTAGACAGCCCCTGGTTACAGTTAAACATCTGCTTTTGTGTTCCAATAAAATAAAATCATCTGGGATTGGAATAGCATGAGGGTGAGTAAACGACAATTTTAACTTTTGTGTGAACTACTCCTTTCAAATGGATGAATTAATAAAGCTTTAATGCACAGAAACTGACAGGTACTCTCAACGGCGGGGTCATGACACTCGTGAGCAAGTCATTTTACATCAGCTTAAAGGAATTGCAGCCTCAGATGAGCTCATGCAGAAATGCATCCTGGCTGCAGATTTAACAGTGCTGACGACACTCACCCAAGCTCTACAAATGAAGCCTTTAGACTGTCAAGGGGAGCATGGGAGAGAGACAGCGTGGTCATGACATCCTCAAGAAAGCCAACCAAGAGTTTACGGTCCTCCTCCTGAAACGAACAACTTCATCAGAGAGAGGCTTTCCTGAATTAAGACGTCACACAGCAGGCGTACAATGATGCTCCTACCTGATTGTAGCACGTCAGGACTCCGGTTGCATAGATCGGCACCGTAGCCTTTGTAAGGATGCCGTTTCCTGCGGAGGCGTCTGCAGGACACAATCCTTGTTACAATCTCTAAACTTATATAACTGAACACTCAGTTAAGTCGGACATAAAAGAATTAGTTGAACTCATTTGGAACTACTTTGGCAGATACTTTAACCACAGGCTTTTTTTTTTAAAAACTCAACAGACATTCAAAGAATGAAAGAAAAAGCTCCATTTCCAAATCCCATGAAGAGTGAAAACACATATTTTACACACAAGTCTCCGGTATGGGAAAGAGATATAGAGACGAAGAGTGTGTGTGTGTGTGTGTGTGTGCTCTCTTCCCAGCACCTCCTCTGACAGCGGGAGTATTATTCTTGGTTAAATGAACAGTCACTCACCCACATTCTCCTCAGATAGCCGCAGAATTTCTTGGAATTGAGGTTTTACCTTCAAAAATGAGGGGAAAAGAACACCTAAATTAAACTGAAACTGCTGAACGGAGTATATGAGTCAGACTATTTGCAGCACAAGCTGTATTTAGCTACTTCACTTGGCCAAATAAAGAAAAAGAATACAGAAAAAAAGGTGCTACAGAGAGAGAGAGAGAGAGAGAGAGAGAGAGAGAGATTACTCTATGGCGATTGTCTTTGACCTGTCCTACCTTAGTGTTGGTAAAGATTTTCCCAAACGTTCGACATAATCTCCAGAAGAACCTGGAGAACTCGTGCACACAGGTGGATGAGGTGACGTTGATGCGTCCTACAATATCTATAAGCTGTGGTAAACTGTGGAGAAAAAAACTGAATCAGGTCCAATGCAAATGTAGGTAAACTAAGCCTTGTACATGCAACATATGAGAAGTATAGAAAGAATACAATCACTAAAAGGATTTCAAACACATTGTACCTTAAATTGTGTCCAACTGCACCATTGTACCTTTGTTTTACAGCCAAAAATACTCATAATTTAGTTTTAATTGACCTTCTGAATTAAAAATGCTGCTCATACCTTTAAGACAATGATATGTAAATGACCTTTGTTATGACTGGCTAATACTAGTAATACAAAAAGGAAAAAAAGAAAGAAAAAATGTATAAAGTAAAATATTTAAAAAAATTAATCTAAATCTAAATACACACATACTGTATGTGTGTGTATATATAATACATATGTGTATTTTATATATAGATCAAAAGCAGAGAACAATCTACAATTTCCTAAATTTCAAGGCCACTGATTAGCCCTATTTGAAGTTATCCTAACAGGAGTAGAAGGGCAGTTTTTTAAGCATATTTCATAAATTAATTGTATTATGAAGCATAGTTTAAAAAACTTAAATGAGATATTTGAAAAATAACTCTGATCAAAATTAGAGAACACTTATAGATACCTCCAAGTTATTGGTGTTAATCTGGTGCCTGGTGCTAATTTCCTTAATTATGTGACACACCCTATTTAACTGGCAGCATTCCTCTAATTTTCACTGAGATTGCAAGATGGCGGGCCGCTCTAAGATGACTGAAACCCTGCAACAGCAGGTTGTCCAAATGAAGGCCAAAGGGATGACTCTTTCAGCCACTGCAAGAGAAGCTGGTCATTCCAAATCTGTGATTTCTAGAAAATTGCAGCTTTACAATGACACTCCCCCCAAATCCCCCCAAAAGCCTGGTCGTCCACTCAAGACAAATGCACCAGAGGACAGGATAATGCGGAGACTCTCAATGGGGAATCGGTTCAGCACTGCAGCTGGAATTGCTCGCCAGTTCAGCGCTGAACAGGGTAAGGATCTGTCTCGGCACATTTAAGAGAAGTCGGACTGAAAACGCACTCTGCAGTGACCAAGCCTTTCATTAGTAGAGAGAATCAAAGTTCACTTTAGTGATGAGAGCAAGTTTAATTTATTTGGGTCTGATGGGAAACATTTTCTTTGGAATCAAACTGGGAAAAGACTGAAGCCTGAGTGCATAAAGAAGTCAGTGAAAGGTGGAGGAGGAAGTGTCATGGTTTGGGGGATGTTTTCTGCAGCAGGAGTTGGGCCTCTCATACCAACTTCATTCGGTTCCTTCCCTGCAAGCATCTCCCAAACAGCCTGCAATTTTCATGCAAGACAATGTCACACTGGTAAAACGGGTAAAGCAGTTCCTTGAAGCTAAGAACATTGAAATAATGAAATGGTGGGCCCAGAGATCTAAACCCAACTGAAAATCTCTGGAAAATCCTTGGCAACAAAGTTATGGCTAAGAAAATCACTACAGTTACCGAACTATGGAAGAGAGTGGAAGAAGAGCGGACCAAGTTCACACCAGAGCAGTGAGAGAAACTAGTGATGTCCTGTGGCTGCAGATGTGCTAAAGTCACTCAAAGCAAGGGCCTCTACAATTCCTACTAATTTTTGACAGCTGTAATCCTCCAACATTTTAGATGTAATCTTCTTTCGTACTACAGTGGTTACAGTTCTCTAATTTTGATCACTCTGTTTTCCACAAAATAAAGGTTTTTGATGTAATGCCTTGGTTATTTTGTAAAACACTTTAGTATAACAGTGGTATACCTAGAGCTAATATTCCTTCAATTTTTGAGCAATGAAGATTAACAATATTTCAGAAAAAAAATCAAGCATTTATAGATTGTTCTCTAATTTTGATCTCCACTGTGTGTATATATATATATATATATATATATATATACACACACACACACACACACTTACTGTGTATATATATATATATATATATATATATATACACACACACACACACTTAATGAAAAAACATTATTTATTTATTTTATTTATTTAAATATTGCTGTTTATTTAAATTGTACACATTTTTATTTTAATAAGAATTAACCATCTCTTACATAAGATCTGCCATTTATAAAAACTTGTGAGTTTATCTGGAGTGGCCTATTCCAAACGTTAAAGGGATAGTTCACCCAGAAATGAAAATTCTGTCATTAATTACTCACCCTCATTTTGTTCCAAACCCGTAAGACCTTCGTTCATCTTCGGAACAAAAATTAAGATATTTTTGATGAAATGTGAGAGAGCTCTCAGACCCTGCATAGACAGCAACGCAACTGTAATGTTCCCAGGTCCAGAAACGTAGTAAGGACATCGGTGAGAGCTCTCACATTTCATCAAAAATATCTTAATTCGTGTTTCGAAGATGAACGAAGATCTTACGGGTTTGGAACAACATGAGAGTGAGTAATTAACGACAGAATTTTCATTTTGGGGTGAACTAACCCTTTAATGTACTCTTTGTTATGATGTCATCTGACACTTTCTGACCCTTAATTTTCCCTTTTTATAAATAATCTGGGTGGGATGAAGATGAACACATATGCATGCCATTTAACGCTCTAGGTGTGGCCTGGTGCTCCAACATGAGTGGGTGACCCAAGTTCCTGTCTCCACCTTCAATAAAAATGGCAAAAGAGGCCAAAACCCAGAGGTCAAAAGGGGGAAGAGTGTGAGTGAGACATCAACTTACAACTGGTTGACCACCCAGAGCAAACTGTCCCATCCTGTAGTTCCTTCATGCTGGAGCTGATTATCAAATAACTGCAGGAGAACTGCCAACTGCTCTCGGCTGCCCACAATGGTGGCCACGTCCTGCAACGGGGAGGCTGGCCGCGGGAATCGGGTCACTGCAAGTTCACACGTACACACACACACACACACGAGCAGATTTTAAAACCATGAATACACCAAAAAAAGTATAACTGCGCAAATCATCTGACGCAGCCGCAGGACGTAAATGAAAGAGCACTTTGATAGTGAGCCCAAAACCAGAGAGCAACCTCAACATGGCAGGAACCCTAGAGCAGATTTTAAAACCATGAATACACCAAAAAAGTATAACTGCGCAAATCATCTGACGCAGCCGCAGGACGTAAATGAAAGAGCACTTTGATAGTGAGCCCAAAACCAGAGAGCAACCTCAACATGGCAGGAACCCTACAGTTACACTGAGTCAGGCGCCAGGTCTGCGTCGCTAAACGTGGCCTGACTGAGAATGTTAGCGAAAAACGCGTGCGTGCTCATGTTGACGTTGGCTATCCCTCACCCTCGATTGGAGGCACGTCGCCCTGTAGTTTGGCTCGGCTGGTGAAGGGGGCGTTCTGAAGCAGCACCGCAAACAGAGACGGGATGAGGGACTGAAGTGCTGACAGATACATATGCAGCTTGTGTTCATCTAGACCATATTCACCCTGCTGGAGAAAGAGAGAGAGAGGGATTTAGGAATTAAATAACTGAATGGAGCTAAAAGAGCGTGCCAGATTTTTTGCTAAGTTACTTCGTCAAAATGTCTCTAAATGTCCTGAGAAGAACGGCACAACTTGGTAAAATCTTGAAGTTCACAATACTTAAAGATTTCACTCTTAGGGTGGGTTGCACCAACAAGGATTAAATTAAGCAAAGTTTAGAGCTAATCAAGGATTTGTTGATCTGGGTTTTATTTTAAATCGAGTTGTGTTGCACCACTTAATTTTAAACTTAGATTAACAAATCGGGGATTCGAATTCTAACCTGCGATTAAAACCTCCATCTACGAATAATTTTCTCCGCCATGATGGATTCGTCATGTAATTAAACAGCAACAATGCTAATATTCCTTATCCTCTGTCTCTGACATAAGTTGCTTTTGTCGATAAAGGAAATAAACTTGTAAAAGGTCCAGCGTCTTTATAAACCGCTAACGTACGTAGAGAGACCGTTGATCAAACGGCTGATCAAGCAAGCAATCAAAACTTTGAGGCAGTGCATACGAATTTCATAATATTGGAAATATATTTATAGTATAAATTAATGGAGTATAGCGTATGACAAAACAATCGAGATAAGAGAAAATAACTGGCATGATTCGCAGAGTGACTACCTCCGCTCGTGACAGTGGCGCCGTCCGTTTGATCGCCGTTTCACATGAGAAACGAGAGGCGCGGCCGCGATCCTGTCTTTTTTTCTTTGTCGTAAGGCGATATGCACCAAGATAAGTGATGGATTCGCATACCGGACTCGATAGCAGATGCAAGTTTACTATGGGCTGCAACGACCCTCAAAATCTGCTGGCTCATTGCGCTTTAATTTGCATTTATATTTATAATAAACACCTCTCTGAGACCTGACGACACACCCGCTGTTTCTGTCTTTGTTCAATCAGCCACATAATTGTAACTGTAGGTGCACTTTATTTTCTTTAAACCTCCTCACACCTGTAAATTTAAAATTAATCCCTAATTGAGATTTAAATCTGAGTTTAAAGTTATGGAGCAACATGATTAAAGTTAATCTATCTTAAATATAAATTAAATCCAGGATCAAGATGATGGTTTAAATGTAAACCTGTTTATTTTTTAAACAAGGTTTAAAGTTTGGTGCAACAGTTATTAGATAAACCTTGATTTAATCTAGATTTTAGATTAATCCTTATTGGTGCAACCCACCCTTAAAGAGTTAATTCTAGAAAGAATATCTAATTCTAACATTCTATAGATTCAAACATACAACATTTAAAAGTTTGGTGTTAAGATTTTTTAAATGTTTTTGAAATAAGTCTCTTATGTTCATAGAGGCTGCATTTATTAATTCAAAAATACAGTAAAACCAATAATATTGTGAAATATTATTTCAAGATAAAATAACTGCTTTCTATTTTAAAGGGGTCATATGATGTTGCTAAAAATAACATTATTTTGTGTATTTGGTGTAATGAAATACTCTACCAGGATCAGGAAACAGTCCTCCATAAACAGTGTTGTAAATACAACTTAACCACTGATTTCTAGTTGTGTCCTTTTTTGGAAGGCCAAACAAAGTAGTTTCGCTTTCACAACGCAACACACAGCGGGCTTGAGTGAGCGGAGGCCGGCGGGGGCTTGAGGCAACCACATGTGACGACCCCGGGCTGGACTCGTCCACGGTGAAAGCCGATCCGGCGATCCACAGCGCGAAGTGGATGTATTTCCTCAGCGACCAGCACGGATCAGCTCTAGGCATGACGAAGCGGATATCGTCCTCTTTTGGAAGGCCAAACAAAGTAGTTTCGCTTTCACAACGAAACACACGGCAACAACAATACTACAGCGAGAATCAAAGTTACGCCTTCTTTCTTTGCGTGAACATTTGGGCGGCATTATGCAAATCTTCCCACATCGTGACATAGACATGTGGGGGCGTGTTAGAACGAGCCGTTTTAGGTAGGCGTGGTTGACTTTTAACTTTTATAAAGAATATCTCTTTGGATTTGAGACTTTAGTCTTTGCAGCTTTACAGATCTTCTTTATGCACCAAGAGCTTGTAACACTTCAAAGAGAAAGGAAAAATTTAAATCGCATCATATGACCCCTTTAATATATTTTAGCATGTAATTTATTCCTGTGATGCAAAGCTGAATTTTAAGCGGCCATTACTGCAGACTTCAGTGTCACATGATCCTTCAGAAATCATTATATTTGGTGCTCAATAAATATTTATTCTTATTATCAAAATGTGAAAACAGTTGTGCTGCTCTGTGATAATATAAATACATAAAAAAAATTATTTGGAATAGAAACTATTTTTCTTTACTTTCACTTTATGATCAATTTAATGTCCTTGCTGAACAAAATTTTTCACTTCTTAAAAAAAAAGAAAAAGAAAAATTGTATTCTAAATAAATATTCAATTCAGAAAAGATTAAAGACTTCATTCTCAAGATACAAATATAACAGATTTGAAAATTAGATTCCAAATATTCAATGTTCCATATATTCCAAATATTCACTTAAGTCTATTCTAAATAGATTGAAAGATTCCATTCTAAATATTAAATTCTGAAAACAAGACTCAAAAGATTCTATTTGAAAGATAATATAAAGGATTTGATTGAGTCTTAATATTTATTTAAAAAAAATTATTGTAAAGATTAAATTCAAAAAGCTTTCATGGTTCCAAGCTAAAAATTCACTTCTAAAATGATTCTAAGGTATTATTCCAAATATTAAAATTCCATTCTAAATATTAAATCCTGAAAAGATTGAAAGATTCTATTCAAAAAAATTTTTTTTATAGATTAAAAACGGGCCAGGTGAAGTCTAAACATGCGAAACAAAAGGAAATGTGTAACGAGGGTCCTCACAAGGTTGTAAGTTTGTGTGTGTGTACGTGCTGGTTTTCACCTTGAGCAGCTTCTCGATGCAAGTAAAAATGCTCACCTCAAATTGTTGAACAGTTGTATTAAAGACTGGAAAATTTTATTCTTAATAAATATGCAATTCAGAAAAGACTGAAAGACTTTATTCTCAAGATTCATATACAGTGGGTACGGAAAGTATTCAGACCCCCTTAAATTTTTCACTCTTTGTTATATTGCAGCCATTTGCTAAAATCATTTAAGTTAATTTTTTTTCTCTCCTTCTGCAGACACACACACATACTTGTATTCCCATGCCAGCTCTGAATTGCATACACAACATCTTATTTTGTATTCTGCTGTGTTTAGGTTAAATGATTAAGTGTTCATTCTCATGAGGAAGTGAGTAAACATCAGACTCTCCATTACAGACTAGAGCATACAAAGGCAAAAAAGGCACAACACCAACAATCAGAGCTCCGTTTGAGCCAGATCAGTTCAGATGTATGTGGGCCAGTGTTTCATAGCATTAATAAATGAGCAGCCCACTGAGCCTCTGATAACTCTATGATATACAGCCACTGTAAACTCCAGTTACTCCAGTCTTCAGTGTCACATGATCCTTCAGAGATAATTCTAATATGCCGATTTGGTGCTCAAGAAACACTTATTATTATTACCAATGTTGAAAAACAGTATTTTTGTGGAAACTGCAACTTTTTTTTTTTAAAGAATTCTTTGATTAATAGAAAGTTCATAATAACAGCATTTATTTGAAATAGAAACTATTTGACTTTACGGTCACATTTTTTTTTAACAATTTAATGTGCCTTTGCCGAATAGTATTAATTTCTTAAAAAAAGTAAAAATGCTCACCTCAAATTGTTGAACAGTTGTATTAAAGACTGGAAAATTTTATTCTTAATAAATATGCAATTCAGAAAAGACTGAAAGACTTTATTCTCAAGATTCATATACAGTATAATAGATTTGAAAATTAGGTTCTAAATATTAAATTATAAAATGTTCAAATTATTCTATTCTAAATGGATTTAGAGATTTCATTCTAAATATGAAATTCTAAAGATTTGAATATGAAAATGAAGATTTGATCATTTGAGTCTAAATATAAATTTTAAAAGATTCAAAAGATTCTATTGATTCTATTGAAAGATTCTATTGAAAAAATTCCATTCTAAATAGATTCAAAAATTTCATTATAAAGATTCCATTCTAAATAAATTCAAAGATTCCATTCTAAAACATAATGGTCTCTTTTTGATCAATTTAACATATCCTTGCTGAATAAAAGTATAGAATAATTTAGAATAATTTCTAAAAAAAAATAAAAGAAATAAAAGAATAAAAAAAAAAAAAAATCGTACTGACCCCAAAACCGTAATGTCAAAATTGTATTCTAAATAAATATGCAACTTAGAGAAGATTGAAAGACTCCATTCTCAAGATTCAAATATAACACTTACAAAAATAAATTCTAAATATTCAATTACTAAATGCTGTTGTTTCTATTCTAAATGTATTCAAAGATTCCATTCTAAATATTAAATCCTAAAAAATGATTCAAAAGATTCCATTTGAAAGAGTCAAATATAAAAGATCTGATCATTTCAGTCTAAATAATAATAATAATAATAAAAAAGATTCAAAAGATTCAACTGTAAATATTAAATGCAAAAAGGTTTCAAAGATTCCAATCTAAAGATTCAGTTCTAAAATGATTCTAAGGCTGTTTCATAGCACTAGATGAACAGCCTGCTGAGAGTGATGTACAGCTACTGTAAACAAACAGCATTCCTCCATAGCAACACATACAGACATGATCAAAGTGGACACAAATGCCAACAGATTTTGCACTATGCTGATATTTGTTGATTTGATTATTTGATAATTATTATTTTATTATTTCAACATGCTTTTGCTTGACTACCATTCACCCCAGTGATCTTGGACGTCTAGTGTTTTAGCGATCACTAACTGCGACATCGTTGAAAGGTGAACATGATTAATGTGTCCCAGTTAGACTGCTTTTATATTAGAGGAATGCAGTCTCTTACGGGTAAATAAGGGGCCAGGGCTCCACATGCTTCCGCCACCAGAAGTCTTCTCTCTGGATACTTGTGGTTGATCTGAGCGAGAGAAACACACATGCGACAGACAGCGAAAGACACAACACGGCAGCGTCAGTTCCAGCTCTGACCACAGGACTGCATACCCACCCGCACCCTCTGTAAACCACATTAGCTCATATTTTTCAGTGTTCAACGCTGAAATTGTTTAGGTTATTTCCTAAGCGGAAATAGGTTTCCATGTGGGGAGATGCGAATGTACTGTACTTTTGAGAATTTCCTTAACATGACGACGTGTACCAAGCCATGGACATGATCTACAGTGGCTTCAAAATGTTTTGGGACAATTTAATTCACACTTTAAGTTTGAGAGTCATTGTAGAAATGATAGAATATTCATAAATATATAATGGATAAAACCTTTCTGAGCCATTTTGTAACTACTTTTACATTTTTAAATACATTTTAACCAACTGGTCTTTCAACAACTTTTAGGATACTTAAAAAAAAAAAAAAGTTTAATGATTAAACTTTAATCATTAAACTTGATTAAAGAAAAATAAAGAAGGGGGGGAAGAAAAATAAATAAATAAATATTCAATTACTGTGTGTTTTTTCTGCATTTATCTAATAAAAAAGTCTTAAGACTAAAAAGATCCCATCCATTCTTTCTCACCTAAGTTTAAGTATTAAAATCTAAAAAGTTTGAAATATTTGAAAATTCAGTATTCAATTATTGTTTACTATGTCCACAGAAATCTAATTACTTCAAGTCTTTAATTACATTTCGAAAGATTCAAATAGAAATGTTTTAAATATTCTATTGCCAAGATTACTTTCTAAATAGATTCAAATATGCTAATTCTAAAAGGATTCAAAGATTCTATTGTAAAAAATATTCAAATACTCCATTATAAAGATTCCACTGTAAAAAGGTTAAAATAATCCATTATAAAAACTACATTTTAATAGATTCAAAGATGCTAATTCTAAAAGGACTCAAAGGTTCCATTGTAAAAATATTCAAATATTCCATTATAAAGATTCCACTGTAAAGAGGTTCAAATATTCCATTATAAAAAATCCATTTTAATAGATTCAAAGATGCTAATTCTAAAAGGAATCAAAGGTTCCATTGTAAAAAATATTCAAATATTCCATTATAAAGATTCCACTGTAAAAAGGTTAAAATATTCCATTATAAAAACTCCATTAATAGATTCAAAGATGGAATTCTAAAAGGAATCAAAGGTTCCATTGTAAAAATATTCAAATATTCCATTATAAAGATTCCACTGTAAAAAGGTTAAAATATTCCATTATAAAAACTCCATTAATAGATTCAAAGATGGAATTCTAAAAGGAATCAAAGGTTCCATTGTAAAAATATTCAAATATTCCATTATAAAGATTCCACTGTAAAAAGGTTAAAATATTCCATTATAAAGACTCCATTCTAAAAAGATTTGAATATTCCATTCTAAAAATATTCAAATAACCCATTCTAAAAAGACTAAAAAATTTGAAACCGATCAAGTAAAAGCTAAAAATGCTAAAAAATATTTAATTTTGACTTAAATGTCCAAATACGTTTGAGACCACTTTAATGCACCATATTCTACACTTCCATAGTACTTTTTCCAAGTCCACTTATGTTAGTAAAGGTTTTTGACACCAAAAGTCATTATAAATGTAGTTTTCCATGACATTTTTACACTTCCTCTAACCCTGATAAACAGTAGCTTATTTTGCCACTGCATCTTCTATATGCAAATCAGCCATGCTTTGATTGGCTAACCTTCTCACGTATAAAAACTATTACAGATGTATAGATAAAAAAGTTCATAGGATGTAAAAAAAATTTTGTTTTGACTATTTGGTTTGTGTGACTGACAAGAGTATGCCTACACAATTCAAAAGCAATTATGTGGCGAGTGTGTATGAGTGCAGAACTAACCTGCTCCCAGCACTGTGGCAGGAGTTCGGCTTCCACCCGAGTGGGACCCACATGCCGGGCGAATGCCACACACCCGGTCAGAATCATCTGCCTGGAGAGGAAGATTACAGCAGAGTGTTATCAAACTCATAACAAAACCGATTTTTTTTGGTCAGTTTACACATGAGCAGATGCCCAAATGCGCACACACCTCTGCTCATCGTCAGGTCTCTTGATAAGATTAAAGAGGATGTGCAGTAGCTGGTCTCTTTCTTTGGGCTCGGGATGCAGGCAGGCCGTACACAGAATGAGAGGAATCAACTCCTGTGGACACACACAGGAACGCAGGTCAAACAACATGCATTGCACAGGGAAATAAACACACGCATGCATCTGCTGAGACCATCCCAATAGGCTTGGACAAGGAACTTCTGCAAACAGGTATTTGAGGATATGGGAAAAGCTACTCTATTGAAGAAACACCTTCACCACAGAGGAGAGAGTCTACAAGCCACTAAATCACAGCACCAGCAAGGGCTGGGTGATATATCGGATATTCACGGCATGTTTGGAACTAAATTGTTGGTGATATAATATTTAAAAACACTGTGTTTACTGAAATTATTTTGATTTGGTCATCAAGTTTCCTAAAAACTCTCAATTTTCACAATCGAACAATTCTCGAGTTTGAGAGCATTTAGATTTTAACTTTAAAAATAATGTTATAGAGTTAAAATAAATTAATAAATTAAAAAGAACTGTAATTCAATGTCACTTTGTGTTTTAATTTTTTAAGTTGCATGGCATTTTTATTAAGTAAAAAAATAAATGTCCAAACGTGTTAACAAATATATATATATATATATACACACACACAATTATTTAAATGAAATAAAAAAAAAACAAATATAACACACACACACACACACACACACATATACATACATATATATATATATATATATATATACACACACACACACACATATATATATATATAAATATATAAATTATTATTTTTTTCTTAACCATATATATATATATATATATATATATATACACACACACACACACACATATATATATATATAAATATATAAATTATTATTTTTTTCTTAACCATTTTCTGTCTGGAAAATACTTTTTATGAATTTAGTCATCTTTATACATTTGCATGACATTCTTTTAACATTTATTAGGCCTGGAAATCACACATTTGAAATTCTCTGATATTTCCAGGTCTATGGAAACACTGTATATTGGTGCATATATATGAAATTTAATTAAAGATTATTATTCCCTGTTCACTTAATGCAAAGCTATTTGGAAAAAGAAAAAACTTGATTATTTTTAACTGGAATTTATGGCTGTATAATGAAGGTTTGGTTTAAAAAAAAAAAAAACACATTTTCAGAACAAACAAATGAATATAGAAATAAACTGAATTTTGTCAAAAGGCTCAAAAATATTGATATATGTATTGCCCAGTACTAGCACAAAGACATATCGAAGCGCATGTCTGTATCATCATGTGTGTATGCGGATGTATTCTCTGAAGTATGTAGAAAGCCATTTAGCCATGTAAATCTGTGGTTGTTTACCGTAACAGTGAGAAGCAGTTACGAAAAACCTCATCAGCACAACAGATATCGCATTACAAAACAGGCAGTGTGCCCTTGGTCCAAGTCTCATGGCCAAACAGTGGTTACTAGCCCTGTTTTCCACGAAGACCCAGAATAGAAACAACAGATCAGGATTCCCATGAAGATTCGACACAGAAGTGTTTATTTTCTCTAGATTTATCTCATCTTGAGACGTGACTGTGGCAAGAGCTCAGCCTCAAACAGACACTTTAAAGTGAAAGATAGTTAAGCAAACATGAGGCAAGACTGCAGGCTGTTTGACGCTGTGCTTGTTTGTTTGGACGGCTCTTTCAATACACCTGCTTCTGGGGGGGAAGTTACCTGCCAAGAGTTAAAACCATAATTGTATTCGGATTTCAGAGATGTTATGAAACTACTGGTTGGTCTGTTGGAGACGGCAATGAGCCGTTTCATCAGTAGTGACTTTGTGTGAGAGTGTGGCATTATGAGGCAGCAGCGTCGCCTGCACCTGGACGAGAGCTTTCAACAGAGCCACATTTATGAAATATTTTATTTGGCTCTGGCCCAAAGTGAAAGTGTGAAAATGTGTGAGTGGAAACAACTTTTGTGGAAGAGCTACTGGGAAAAGATTAACGATTAGAAGCAGGCATTAAGAATGGGAAGAGTATTAAGGCATTAAGAATGGGAACCAATAAATAATTGCACACACTAATCGTATTTGGGCCCTGTTTAAACTACAGAGGATGCTTCCAAGAAAAACTGCATTTTTATAAAATAGAATAAAATTAAATAATAATCTCATCGCATAAAAAAAAAAAAAAACAACAAAAATGATTCTAGACCGTTCTGACACTTTGACCAAAGAATTTCCATACATTTTGACCAAAAATTCCATAAATATTGTTGTTATAACAGTGTATTTTGTTTTGTAATTCATAAATAACATTATATTTATGAATATATAACGTCTCCAACAGACCAACCAGTAGTTTCATAACATCTCTGAAATCCTTATAGTTTAAAACAGGGCCTAAATACAATTAGAAGTAGTTTATTTTAGCAAAATGCATCACAGAAAGAAAATTTGGTAACACTTTACAATAAGGTTCATTAGTTAACATTAGTTAACTACCTTAGTTAACACTTTACAATAAGGTTCCATTAGTTACTGTTAGTTATGTATTAACAAACATGAACAAACAATGAACAATACATTTATTACAGTATTTATTAATCTTTGTTAATGTTAGTTGATAAATACAGTTGTTCATTGTTAGTTCATGTTAATTCACAGTGCATTAACTAATGTTAACAAGCACATTTTGATTTTAATAAACTAATGTTAACTAATGAACCTTATTGTAAAGTGTTACCAAATTTTCCTTCTGTGATGCATTTTGCTAAAATAAACTACTTATAGTTTAAAACAGGGCCTAAATACAATTATAAGGAAAATTTAACTACACTAAAAAAAATAAAAAAAACTCTAATTTCATTAGATAACAAAACAGAGGATTCTAGAGGGTTCTTACACTTTGACCAATGATTTTTCATGAATTTACCCTAACTTTCCATTATTTTGTAATTTTGAAAAATAACTTTATATCTTTTTGCTATAACAATGAATATTGTTTTATTATTAATAAATAAAAATGTTTTTGTTTTAAAATGTATAAATAAAATGGCTTTGTGATGCATTTTGCTTGACAAACTCACATTAATTATTTATAATAAATTTATAATAAATAATTGTTTTAATGTAAATGCAATGACATTTGTTTGTGGCTGAAGTCTCCAAACACTTTTGGGCCAATGTTGCTACAAAAATGCAAACAATAAAATCTGTTCTAAACTCTCACTAAACAAAGAAAAAACAAAGCAAGAACTTGAACGTTTGGATTCCTTGTCACTCCAAATGGTTTCCCATGAAAACTTGTATCTATATGCAAATTTTCAGTTATACCATCAGCCTGCATTGACTCATTTCTTAAACACAAAGGAAATCAACTGCTCCATATCAAGATAATTACCAGCAGAAAGCAAAGAGGATCAATCAGAAATACACCCACATATGCAAACACACCAGACATAATTCTGCAGTAAGAAGGGGGTTTTGGACTGTTGCAAACACACAGTGTAATGGCTGCTGTATTTGATGTCTTATCAGTTTTACATGGTAATCAATAACTTGAATAGCCTTTAATTTGAAAGACTTTATCTTTACAATAAAGTTCTTGTAGGTGTGCAGATGACAGGAATCAAATTGCAAGGCAGGTGTTCCAGCAGCGCCTGATTAGTAATTGTTCTGCACCAGATGAGGGGAAAACTGAGGGTGTGTCAGAGTGTGAGTGTGTCTGAATTCAAGGAAGAAGGTTACGAAGCCAACAGAACTAACAGGCAAAGCTCAAAGTCCAGTTTAGCAAGGAGATCTCTACTCCTCGTGCGGTGTTTGTTTTCACCCGACTTCAGCCTGGAAAGCATCCAATCCATCTTAAACCGTCACCTGGCTCCCGTAAAACAGAACTGCCCTATGCAAATCAGAGGGGCCCGATGAGGGAAATGCTGTGGAACTTGCTTGGAACGGTACACACCTTTGGGTCTGCTCTCAACAGATGTGAAATGTGTGCACGTACCTTATGTTGGTTTTTTTTTCTCTCAAAATTTTAGTCATTTAAACCAAATCAGCTCTGTAATAGGGAGGCAAAGAAAACACTTTAAACTCAGACAAGGTTTCACCGTCAGCTGAAAGGCAAGCACTGAATTAATGCAGCCTGAAGCACAGAAAAATCACAGCATAGAAATGTTCCATTGGCTTGGCTGTCAAAGTTTAACTTGGAATTATTCGTCTAAAATTGCTATTTAGTTTTTCGTTAAAAAAATTTGTAACCTGTGACAGCTACTGTAAACGGCTAACAGTTGGACTAATTAACTATATTTATTTGCAGAAAATAATTTTATTAAGCTAACAAACAATTTAATTAACTAAAAATTAAACTATATATTCATTGAACAATGTTGCAATTTATGTTGCTGTTGCAATCATTTTATGAAAGCAACAAAGCAAAACATTTATTTCTTACTTAGTATTTTTGTCTTGTTTTCCATTACAAATATCAAAACATTCTTAAATCAAGATATATTAACTTGAAAAGCATAACAACATAAGATATTAAATTTTGTTTTCTGAAAAATGTATCAAAATTGAGAAAAAATATATGCAAATGGGGCAAGAAAAATAATCTTGTTTTTACTTTGAATTAAGATTTTTTTTTTACCCCAGTGGCAGATATTTTTTTCTTGTTTTACATATACATTTAGATTTTTTTTTTCTTTTTCAGAAAACAAGACTTAATTTTTTAAGTTTTGCTTTTCAAGTAAACGTATATTAATTCAAGAATGTGTAGATATTTGTGCTGGGAAAAAAAACAAAAATACTAAGTAAGAATTTTTTATTTTTTTTGCAGTGAATAAGAAACTTCAAGGGGCAGTCCCACTAAACTTTGGGGATGCAACATGTCTTCAGACACTGCAGACGAGGTATGACCTCACAGATGAGATATGACATCACAAAAAACAAACAAACAAATTCAACAAATAATTAAATAATGATAAATCTAAAATGTAAAAAAATATACAATTAGTTTTTTTTTCTTGCAGCTCTAATGTTTGCATTCTTTAAATTCAGCTAAGAGGTTACGCTGTGACATATCAATCTTCTATTGGTCACACATCTTCATGTAATACAAAATTCACTTTGGAACGCACTGAAATGTGAAACGTCTGTTGCTGGTCTACCGTATTCACATGCATACGAACGCAAGTCATTGGAATAAAAGGTGTAGTGCGACCGCCCCATAAGACTGAATGTTTTACCACAGTTATGAGTTTTTAGGCATGCCACTTTACATCCTGCCTATGAATACTCTTTAAGAGTAGTAGCTTTTAAAAAAGCTTTTAATACTCCTGAGTGCAAGATTAGCCATCAATATTTTTCTGTTATGCTTCCCAGGAAGAGAAAGACATTTTAAAACACATTTTTGTCAAAGCTGTTTTCCCAGTTTAGTCACGTATGTATTGCTTGTTTTGCTGTATTTACTTTATCATAAATATTCCAACAAAAGTTCAAATGATTAAAAATGTAAATGTACATAAGCTTCGGAAAAGCATTACATAAATAAAAAGTTATTGTTTATATATCATTATAAACCATAAAAAATATACTACTACTACTAATAATAATAATATTATAAATAATAAAATTGTTTCATTACAGATTATTACTGTGAATTAGTAAAAAAAAAAAAACTTATCAGTCTAAAAAATGACATTTAGAGCTTCATCAGTTTAGATGTTCAGTACAAAGCAAAAGTTTACATTTAAAAGTTGAAAATAATCATTCAATAAAAATGTATAAATGGAAATGCATTTGAGTCACTGACAACTAAGGAAGCTGATGAAAAGCCAAGCCAACTGAAAGGTCAAAGGTCACACGCATGATGAAGGAAGGAGGGCTGATGTGAGAACATGCCGATGTGTTCCACTCACCTGACAGAGGTGCACAACCATTCTCTATCGGTGCAGTGAGATGCATGCACAAAAGCAAGAGAAGAAATGAGTGAATAGAACAAAAGAGAGAGAGGTGGA
Source organism: Sinocyclocheilus rhinocerous (assembly GCF_001515625.1). Taxonomy (NCBI): domain Eukaryota; kingdom Metazoa; phylum Chordata; class Actinopteri; order Cypriniformes; family Cyprinidae; genus Sinocyclocheilus; species Sinocyclocheilus rhinocerous. Next base: position 402,742 of record NW_015644380.1, read on the forward strand.
TTGGGTTGGGGGCATAGAGAGAGAGAGACACACACAACTGCAATGGAAAACAATAAGTTGAGTTATTGTTGAATTAAGAATAGAATGAGAGGAGAAGCCAGCCGCAGTGGACATGGAAGCCGCAGTGGCTGATGGAAGATGAGCTGGGGCTGTTGGGTCAAAAGGTCATTGGTTACCTCTCGCTTGGCCAGCAGGACGTTGGGTACGATGTGTGGCAGACAGCGGCCCAGCATGAGCATGACGCTCTGCTCGCTGTCAGCTATTCGAGACACCTGAGAAACAAGGACATGGGAATTAGGCACAAAAATGTTGCCACATAAAAGCAAGCAGAGGCAAACATGTCAGTGTTCTAATGACTGGTCATGATAGTTTAAAGGAAGAGTGCACTCTCGGCATTTATTCGCCCCTCATGTTTGTTCCAAACCTTTTTGACTATCTTAACAAAACAAAAGCACCATAAAAGTGGTGCATATGACTTATTCCAAGTGTGAAGGCATTGTATAGCTTTGTGTGATGAATAGACTGAAATTTAAATCATTATCCGTTGAGAATCTTCCTCTCCAGTGAGCATAGAGTCAGTGACTTTATAACCAAATCAGTGTTATTTTAGTATTATTTATAAAATATTATATTACTTATTCATATTTTGAATCAGCTTTTTTTAAAATCAAAGTTTATGTTTTAATAATTTTGATATCTTTTAAAAAATATTTCTATTTAGCTATTATTTAATATTCTTTCAGTTTTAGTAATTTCACTACTTAAAGGTCCCCTGAAATGCTTAGAAACACGCAGCGTTACTCTGTGTAGACATCATTTTAACTGAAACAGGAAGACAGTGCGGGACATATCAAGCTGCCCCGCCCCTTTTTAAAATAGCCAATAGCGTTCGTTTATATCACAGCTTGGGCTAGAGCCGTTCAGAGCCGTTGAGCTCTGTAAAGCCGCATTTGACAGGGTATGCCAGCCACAATCTCATCCATATTGCTATAAAATATAGCATTCTGTGTAGAATTCAAATAGCTCCGATACATTTTGTGGTCTGCGCCGACTCGCGCATGTGATCCGCTCCGTGCTATCGTGTCTCTGGACCGGAGCAGAGTGTGTGTGCGGTGCGATGGTTAGCGTGACACAGCGCGAAACCAGACTTCTTTTTTTCCTCAATCGAAAGCATATTTAAACTGTTTGAATCGTTCCCTGTCCCCTATATAGTGCACTACGTGCCATTCACTGTACAGAAAATACTAATTCTGTGGACAAGTGAACGATTTCAGCCGCGGCTTCAGCGTCTATTTTATAGTGTAGGGGCGGCCGCTTCGGATTCTAGAGAGCATTTGATTGGACAGAAAGTTTGATGAGAAGCATAAGTATGATTTGACGTGGCGGAAGTGACGAACTGCAAGCTTTGAATGCTTATATCTTCTAAATGCGAATTTTGTCACTGTTTTGGAGCACACTGCCTTATAGATAACATTAAGACTAACATATTGATACTAACACCCAAAAAAACTTTAATTTTGATTTCATGGGGACTTTAAACGTATTTACTTCAGTTAGTTGCCAAGGCAACATTTTTGTTTAGGTTTAAGTTAAAATGTAAGTTTTTCATCAGTTATTTAAATTTTGTTTTATTTCAGTTTTATTTCAATTACTGAAAATTATTTTTAGTAGCTTTAGTAGTTTTATTGAACACTAACAACACTGAACTGAATCAGTTTGCTTAATGAATGAATCGAGACTTGGTTTTGTGTGCTGGATCTATTGAAAAACTGAAATGATTTGACTTATGAAAGTTAAAAGAATGATGACTGAAAAAAAAAAAGAGAGATTCATTCATGAAATGAAAATGACACCTACTTAAGAGAGTTCATGGACAGATCTCAGGATTTTCAGTGAATAACTACTTATATTTGGTCTGTTCGTCACACAGTGCTATCGTATGGCTTCAGAAGATTTACAGGAATACAGTGCATTATTTTATATATTTATTGAAACATTTATGGTGTTTGTTAAACCTTTTTAACATTAGAGGCTGCAGGCTATTCACTGTAATTGCACTGCCAATTCAAAAGTGAAAAAAATCTCCTTTTGTGCTCCATATAAGAAAGTCAGTCATACTGATTTGAAACCACATGAAGGCGAGTAAATAATGACTGACTTATCATTTAGATGAACTATCTCTCTAAGTGTCACAACAGGTAGACCCTACATGTGCTTGTGCTTTTGTTCCTGTATGCTACCCGATCCCACTCACCTCTGAGCCCAGCCGACTGTCAGCAGACATTTGACAGAAGGACAAAAGTGCTTGGTGGAAGGCCGGAGACAGCTTTCTGCACAAGCAAACAAAACATGATTTAACAAGCCACCTCCACCTCCGGTTACCAATAACTCTACATATTAGCCCAGCTTTCCACAGCACAGAGCAAAACGCTGATAAAGGAACAGTCAAAACAAGGAGAGGGTAATTTGTCTGAATCAGCCTAGAGGGGTAAAAGTCCATCCGGAGCAGATGTGTAAAACGCCAGTCAGCACTGCAGTAAGATTTGGATGAGGACCGCAATAGTGCTTAATGCAGTGCTGCCATCTAGTGGCCATAACAGCTACGTTAAAAAAACAAAACAAAAAAAAACATGCTGTCTCAATTGTCTACAGCAGTGGTTTTCAATCCTGGTCCTGGGGACCCACCGCTCTGTACATTGTTGCTGTCGCTCTTATCTGACTCAGTTCAGTTCATGGAGCTCTCGCCTAATGAGCTGATGATCTGAATCAGGTGTGCTAAATAAAGGAGAGAAAATGTGCAGAGTGGTGGGTACCCAGGACCAGGACTGAAAACCACTGGTCTACAGTCTAAAACAGCATCCAAACTAGGGCTGCACGATAAACACAGAGCCGTTGTTCACAGACAAGCTGCGCAAAACATGCGCAAAATATGATCGTGGTTTTGCGCAGCTTGTCTGTGAACAACGGCTCTGTGTAGTAAATGCTGCTCCACGTGAAAGCACGCACGTGTAGAGTTACCGCGAGCTGCGCAAAACATGCGCAAAATATGATCGTGGTTTTGCGCAGCTTGTCTGTGAACAACGGCTCTGTGTAGTAAATGCTGCTCCACGTGAAAGCACGCACGTGTAGATTTACCGCTGATTACAGAACCGGCTTTACTGACGAGATGCACATTAAACATCGTGCGATATTTATCGTGCAGCCCTAATCCAAACAGAATAGGTTACTGACTCTTATGCCCGGTTCAGACTACACGATTTTTGCCCTATTTTGCCAAGATTTGCTTGACGTAGGGTGTCGAGGGGATTCGTAAACGACAATAGGCGTCAGGACGCAAGATTCCATCGTTGTAGTGCGTCATAGTGGACGACAACCGATTCCGCGTCTGCGATGCTTCACGACAGAAAGACTAGCATGTTTAATTTTTTTTCCGTCGTCCACGACGAGTTCTGTCACATTGGTGACGTTGACCAAATAGCAGCACAGAAGCTCTTTCATACACCGGTTTCAAACATGGCAAAACGAAAGAGAGATGATGGTGCTGCTAGGTGGAATTATGAGATGGAGGAAAGGTTCGTGGAGCTGTGGCAACAGTACTCCTGCCTGTATGATGTGTCATCGAGGGACTACCACGACAGAACAAAGAAAGAAAAATGCTGGCGAACTATAGCGGAAGCGCTTCAGCAATGTTTACACTCTTGTTTTCGGAAGTCAGTCGCTAGTTCCGCCTTCTCGATGACATCACACATGTCGTTAAAGACGGCACGCGATGAATGGTCGGGAAGCAACGTGTAGTCTGACATGTTTCTTGTCCACGACACAACAAGATTTTAGGAGTCAAAATCGTGAAATCTGACACAGTGACTATTGTGACCGACAAAAATATTGTGGGAGTCACTTCAAAGATTTTACATACCCAAAGCTATCAAGACAGTTGCGAAAGGTAGTCAGTGGAAGTACAGTGATGTGTCAGAACTCATAAGTATTGCAGTGACAACTCTATATACAAGCAAACCATAAGGGCTCGAATCATAAAAGTTTCAAAACTCCGCTCTCTTCTGTCACATCATTCTCTTTATTTTTCATATTGCCTGCACATAATTTCACTGGCTTCTGCGGCAGATCACACTATAAATAAACGCATAATCGCTTTATGTCCTCCGTGTTTACTTCCGTATGCACAAGTGTTGCCAAGTCCACAGTTTTCCCGCAGAATTGGGCAACTTTTTCATCGTTGCCGCTGGCTGTTTTTCAACTCCGTGGATTAAAGCGACCCCACTAACGCGATAAATAACCCCCAGAGCGTAATTGGTCTAGTTTTGAGAAGCATTTGGGCAGATTTTTTTGTGAAAACCTGGCAACTCTGTTCGTATTGTTCTTTTGCACATGCGGGTCAGTTCTGAACCATGATCTGTTCACACTGGAAATCTGATATTGTCCACATTTAAAACAACAATGTGAACAGCTATACAGAAAAATCGGATCTGAGCAAAAATCGGAATTGAGCACTAAGGCTCACAGTGTAAACTAGGGCTGCGTAAAAGATATTGATATCTCGATTATAATCGATTCTCATATTTAAGAAACGATATCGATTACGATTAGTCTAGCCTGTTTTCAGTTAATGGATGGAACATTGAAGGGCATTCTCCCATCCAATAAATCGCAATAAGCATTGTGCTTTGGTACTTTTATTATGAAACAAAGTCTCAGATTTCAAATTATGCTCATTGTATTGCAGTATTCAAACAATAAATGCCGTTTTGCCGCTGTTTAATGTTGAGTGATCGCTGTAGCGCGGCACGCCCATTGACGTGGCAGCGCGAGGCGCACGTGAACTGATCATCTCCTCCATATTAATACCAGTTTCAGAACGAAGTAAACATGACTAAACATCCGAAGGCAAGTTAAAAGAAAGAGTACAACTTTACAATCCATATCCTGTCTCATGTATTCGCTCAATTAGTGTTTCAGCCGCGCAAAGACGTCAATATAACGGCTTGTAAACAATATCACGTAACGTCACATTTACCTCAGAAAAAAACA
>NW_015644380.1:408553-410784 GCF_001515625.1 Sinocyclocheilus rhinocerous
GAAGGTAAGTTAAAAGAAAGAGTACAACTTTACAATCCGTATCCTGTCTCATGTATTCGCTCAATTAGTGTTTCAGCCGCGCAAAGACGTCAATATAACGGCTTGTAAACAATATCACGTAACGTCACATTTACCTCAGAAAAAAACAATCGGTGACCATAATCTCATTAGTCAGATAGAAAAATAAACTGTAGAGAGGGGCATTTAGCTAAATATATGCACCATATAATATATTCATTATAACTTTTACGGTCTTCAATGTTTAATTTATATTTTTTATGACAGCCACCATTTTAATGTTTATATTAAAAAACTTATATAAAAACTTCATTAAGTGTAATTTAAGCAGTTGTATAGCTTAAAAAATCAGTCAGTTTTAACCTTCAGTATTATAGTAATGTAGTACCAACTGACTCTCATGTATATTTGACAGCATTAGTTAAGAGATTTTTTTTCCTTGAGAAAATTTTGCATGCGTACCAGATATATATCCAAAATAATCGATATTGAATCAAATCGAATCGAAAGCTTGTGAATGAGAATCGAATCGAATCATGAAATTTGTGTCAAAACCCAGCCCTAGTGTGAACGTAGCCTTAAATGACTGATATGAAAAATTCCTATTATTTCAGTTTTAGTTATTTTAGTTCATCAGGTTAAACTAAATTAAAATGAAAAACGTTTTGGAAATTGAAATAAGAATAATTAATTTTTTTAGAATAATAATATAATAATACATTTTTTTTAAATACATTTTATTTCAGTTAACATTTATTTTATTTCATTTCAAGTAACAATTGTTTTAGTTTATTTATTTATTAATTATTTTTTTATGGTTTTAGTTTTAGTTACCCAGTTAACAATGTTGAAAACTGTTGTGCTGCTTAATTTTTTTGTGGAAACCATGATTAGTTTTTCAGGATTCTTTGATTAATAGAATATATTAATTAATTAACAAAAACATTAAACACATTTTTACAAATCTTACTAAAGTCAACCTTTTGAACGGCAGTGTACATTAAAGGATGGACTTAGGCAATATCTAGAGATCAGAATATCATAGAGACATGGAGGTTGACTCCTTTGTGTTGGGAATGGTATGCAACCACCTACCAATGCCCTAGAAACCAATTGAAACATATCAGAAACCATAAAGCAACGCTATAGCAACCATCCAAATCAGCAAAGCTCTATGGTGGCAGGTTTGCAGCCTAATGTTTGGAAAGCCTTCACATTAGGAGTATAACTATGATGCTGAAAACATGGCCTAGATAGAAAGCTCACTAAGATAGCACTTCTAATAGAAGTTTGTTGCTTGAGTGCTTTATTTGCATCTGTGCATCTCATCAACTCCTTTTTTATAGTCATAAGAGTGTCCACTGGAATAAGGAAGTGCAGGTCTCACCTGTTGGGCTGGTCAAATTGCACAGAGGTTTTACCCTGCTGACTCTTTAGTTTGTTGTAAGGTTGTGTAGCAGTGGTGGTGCTTTCAGTGCAGTCAGTAGTAGCAGTAGTAGTGGTTGAGGTCTTTGTAGTGTTGGCATCTGAGGAGCTGTCCATTTCGGTGACCCCTCGTATGTCCAAATACTGTCCATTGTCTAGGGGGGGTTTACCACATGGAGTGTCTTCTTTAGACTGAATCAACTTCACTGCAGATGTGGGTTCTGATGAAACATTCCTCTGAAGTGCCTGTATATCACTGGATTCACACACACACACACAGTATATTACATTTAGTGGTGTGCAAAATGTATGAAAATGCAAGTATAGAAGTGAATATACAGTAGTGCTGTGGCAAACAGAACAGGAAAGTATGAAGTGGAGGCAAAACTAGTTTAAAAAAATATGTAGATCTCTTCACTTGCTAGGAAACGTAAATGCCACGCTGAAAATGTCAGAGAGCAGAAGGTCATAATGATGAGAGTCCACTGAGCCGGAGGGGGACCGTTTCTAGAGCGCTTGAAAGCACATTAGAGTACTGGAGTCATAAACATATCAGTAGTTTCACAATATATGTTTCACTACCATTAAAAGGTTTAGGGCCAGTAAATTTTTCTTGTATAAATTAAGTGTTTTTTTGTTTGTTTGTTTTTTAGCAAGGTTCCAATTAATTTATCAAAAGTGACAGTTTATAATATTTATAATGCTACAATAAAATTCTATTTCAAATAAATACTGATAGATTGAACTTTCTATTGATTCAAGAATTGTAACACACACACACACACACA
>NW_015644380.1:411318-412500 GCF_001515625.1 Sinocyclocheilus rhinocerous
GAAACTGTTGCTGCTTCATATTTTTTTGGAACCTGTGATACTTTTTTTTCAGGATTCTTTGATGAATATAAAGTTAAAAAGAAGAGCATTTATTTAAAATAGAAATCTTTTCTAACAATATACACTATTGTTCAAAAGTTTTATTCTTTCTTTTTTTGAAAGAAATTAAAACTTTTATTCAGCAAGGATGTATTAAATTGTTAAGAAGTGATAGCAAAGATTTATATTGTTAGAAAAGATTTATATTTTGAATAAATGCTGTTCTTTGAAACTTTTTATTAATCAAAGAATCCTGAAAAAGTATCGCGGTTTCAAAAAAATATTTGGCAGCACAACTGTTGCCAACATTGATAATTCTAATAATAAATCAGCATATTAGAATGATTTCTTAAGGATCATGTGACACTTTAGACTGGAGTAATGGCTAATGGAAATTCAGCTTTGCATCACAGAAATAAATTATATTTTAAAGGATATTAAAATAGAAACCATTATTTTGTATTGTAATATGTAATAACTAATAATTGTAAGATTACTGTTTTTTTTCTGTATTTTTGATCAAATAAATGCAGCCTTGATGAGATAAAAAACTCCAAAACTCCTGTAAAAATTTTTTATTCTGATCCCAAACTTTTGACTTGACCGGTAGTATATATATATATATATATTAAAAAGATAATGTTACAAATTCATAATGTTACAAAAAATTATATTTAAAATAAATGCTGTTCTTTTTATATGCTATTATTTTTTATATTTCTGTTCATCAAAGATTTCTGAAAAAAAAAATAATAATAATAAGCAGCACAACTGTTTTAAATAAACATGATAAAAATCTGAAATTATTTATGAGCAGCAATCAGCAACAAATAATATTTATAATATACTTTAAAATATATTACAATAGAAAACAGTTCTTGATCAAATTAAAGCAGCCATGGTGAGCATAAGAGACTTTTTTTTCATAAACACGTGTGTGTGTGTGTGTGTGTGTGTGTGTGTGTAATGTAAAAACAATCATATAATATAGTATAGTTTAATGTTGAAGTTTTATGTTTATCATTTTGATTATGGTTCTACATGTTCCTTCATTTAAAGCAGTATTATGTTAAAGGGGTTTTCCCAGACTTACATTAATCCTTTTTCCATTCGCCTTTTGTCTTCCAAAAAAAAAAAAAAGTA
>NW_015644380.1:415277-421695 GCF_001515625.1 Sinocyclocheilus rhinocerous
AAAAAAAATATTTGGCAGCACAACTGTTGATAATTCTAATAATAAATCAGCATATTAGAATGATTTCTTAAGGATCATGTGACACTTTAGACTGGAGTAATGGCTAATGGAAATTCAGCTTTGCATCACAGAAATAAATTACATTTTAAAGGATATTAAAATAGAAACCATTATTTTATATTGTAATAACATTTTGCAAGATTACTGTTTTTTTTTGTATTTTTGATCAAATAAATGCAGCCTTGATGAGCATAAGAGACTCCATTAAATACATTACAAGTCTTACTGATCCCAAACTTTTGTACAGCAGTGTATATATATTAAAATACATAACAGTTATTTTATATCGTAATATTTAAATATTATTGTTTCTACTGTATTTTTGATCAAATAAACAGAGCATTGGTGATGAATTCTTTCAAAATTGTAAAACTTAAAAAATCTGACCAACCCCAAACTTTTGAACAGTAGTGTAGTTTGTGTGGTTGACACATTCAATTAATAATAATAATAATAACATTTATAAATAAATATATAAACAACAAACTAATCCTATACATTTTTATCATAACATATGTATATGCTTTGACAATTAAAAATCAATATTCGTTTTTAAATAACTAAATATGGTGTTATTATTATATGGTATAATATCCAGTGCATGTTACTTCCATTTAATTAAAACAAAATATGGTTTAGTGACATTAGTTTAGCAGATTAACTGATCAGCATCAAAATCATAGGGAATCGTGACTAATAAACTACAGCTAAATATTTTTTCACAGAGAAATGTGGTTTTTATAAACATCAGCTGACGAGATCAGACCCTGCAGTTATTAATTATGACAGCAATAACAGGTGGCTGCTCTGAGCTCCGATTATTCGGGCTCATGCGGCAGGTTTCTAATGGTTCTGATTGAATTTGGCCCACAGGCAGCAGGCGATGACTCTTACCTTTGGAGTTTTTTAATCTGTTCAGCCAGACTCTGTTTCTCACTGTTCAGCAGGCTGATCTGATATTCCAGCTCCTGAACCACTTCCTGCTGCTGCGGATAACATCGAAATTACTTAAAAGGTGGAATATTTTAGACCAGAGAAACCCAAGACCACCCAAAATCATGTTTTAGACCCTTGAGCAGCATTTTAAATCAAAAATCCCTTTGAATAGATATTTTACATGGGGTTTACTAGGATTTGGCAATATTCTGATTATGTAAATGTTGTGTACAAGCATTAACTTAATTGGCCTTAAGCTGATTAGGCCAATATTCCAGTTTCTAGGAAAGTGACTAAAATAGCTACCATTATGCCATTAATCAGAAATTTATTTTATTTCAGAATAAAGGCTTAACCAGAATATGGATCTTAATCGGAAAACTATTTTCATGTAAACATGTTCCCTTGACTACAATACCAACAGTTCTTCCTATATGTAAATACCTGTACAGCCTCAGTTTGCTGCACAGGTTCCTGGGTAAAATAGTCTCCTGGCAAGTCATTCGGATCCACATTGACCGCCACATCCACGGTATCCCGATGCAATGGCAGGCTGTTCCCACAGTTCCTGTAGAGCTGCAGCAGGTCTGGAGGTTTGGGAATGTTTAGACCCACATCATCCCACAACTCAAAATCCTGCAGAAATAAAATATCATGAATAACAGGAAGAAATAAAATACTAAATCAAATAATTCTATAAAAATTAATGTATAAAATATTACCTGATCATCATTTTCATCTGAGAATGTGATGGATGTTAACTTATATTCATTTTTCAATAAATACTCATTAACTAAAAAATTTAAGGCTCTCTTTTCAAGAGTGCGAATAGGTTCCTGGAAAAACAATCGGAAAAAATTAATGTAGTTTTGATTCAAACTAATTGTTCATAACAAGCTTATTAGTAGGGATGTAACGATTAACCACGAGCCGGTTGAAAATATGTGACGATTCAAATCGGTTGAGATGCTAAACAAATCGCGATTCAATTAGGGGTAGGAGTTTATATGAATGTATGTCTGAGGGGAACTTACTGTCTTTAGAAAAGTTTAGATGGTATTTTTTCTTTTCATCTTGCTTCTGTATAATGCATATTAAAGCTCATAAGTGCAGCGCTGCTTTGTTTACAGCGGAAACCAAGGAAACGCTTTAAACGCCACCTGCTGGCAGAGAGTGAATCTGCATCTCATTCAGCTTTGCTGTTTCATGCAGATATTTTTATTTATAGTTTCACAAAACTGAAGTCAAACCATTCTGTTTTTGCTTCAAATTTCGAAATTATACAATCTAATGTAGATTAAAAACTGCTCATGTTGCATGTATGCAGCATCTTTGTTTGGATAATGATTAAAATGCAGTGGTTGCCTCTAATTTTAAAAGGAAAGAGCACAGACAAAGCCTTATTTTGTTTATATGAAGACATTTATTTTATTTGTGTTACTTATTTATTTGATTTGGGGCTTGTTTTAAAATTTCAATTTAGTTTTGTTAAAAAATTGTGAATCGAATCGAATCGAATCGTGAAATCAAAATCGTGAATCGAATCGAATCGTGAGTTGAGTGAATCGTTATATCCCTACTTATTAGAGAAACCTAATATATTTAAGCTTATAATAATACCATCATAAAAAAAATGAAAAATAGGGTAACCTGAATTTCAGGACTGGATTTGTAGTTCTTTCTCTCTTGAGAGGGAATCTCACATTCTACAGAGAGAGAGAAAGAAAGAAAGAGAGAGAGAAAGAAAGAAAAACGAGTGAGCTGGAATTTGATTTATGGTGGACATTAAAAACTGCCTTTAGGAATGAGAGCAGCTCCTATAGCAGAAAGGACTGAAGTATGTAAAAGTTGAAAGTACGCCACCTGCAGCCTGAGTCAAGTTGGCACGAAGAGCCTGAATGGTCTCCTTGGCTTTCCGCAGTTCAAACTCCAGAACTGGACCAGGGGGAAGTGGGTCACACACAAACAGGCATCCAACCAAGAGAAGGGAACAAAGAAACAAAACAAAAGGGGGGAAAAAAGAACAAAGGATGGCCATGAAAAAACAAAATCAAAAAAAGAAAGAAAAGAAAAAGAAAAAGAAAAAGAAAAAAAAAACGACAACTTTTGTAAGAAGCTGAGGCAGAACCAAAACAGGGACACGCACGCTATGGATCTAATGAACACATGCAGCAGAGGTTGCTGGAGGAGCTGCCAGATCATCAAAATATTTACACATTTATTTTCCTTCGGGTTTTATTTTTTCACATAATTCTCTAGCTGCTGTCTGACCAGGGATTTAGAGCAAAGCAAATATGTTTGTTTGTTTTGGATGAAAGGTAAAAAAAAAAAAATTTTTTTTAAATCCTTAAGTTTTTTTGAAATTCCTTTAGATCTTCTAATTCCGTTGGACTTTTAAAGCTGAAGTGTGTAATTTCTGTGCCACTAGCATCATCAAACAGTTGCAAAATATATGGTCCTGTCCTAAATAGTGCACTTTAAGATTAATTTGCCATCTAGCCGGCGCCGCATGTGTCCATAAAGTTCACAAGACCATAGAGAGTCCTATTTGTCATTTTAGGTTGCAGAATAGTGCGCCAACTTCAAGACTACATTGGCATGGACTTCACATCGGACTCTTACCCAGTATTACAACAAAGTGTAAACCGGCGTGCCATTTGGGACAGGCCTAATTATAAAAACAGGTAGTCACTATCAGCCCAAACTCACATCATTGGCTAGACAATAATGTCCTGTCAGATTGTTCGGGATGCAGAGAAATGTTTCGACAGCACCATAGAGACTTTTCAGGGGAATCTATCATTGAATGTCTTATTTACAACGGTCTCGGCATACTAAGCTGGAATATGAGAAAGTAATTTAACACAGACAAAAAAAAAAATTACACACTTCAGTTTAAATAAAACTAACTGCTCTACAAGAAGTCAAAAACCCGAGCACCTCACAGGATTCAGTACGACTGTTATTCTAACAGGTTGACAATGCCAAATATATACAGAAGCAAATCCTAAATACACAAAAATCTAAATCCACCTGTTGTTTGCATTTGATCTTTGTTGTAAAACAGTTGTTCAACTGGTAAGGGATTTACTAGTGTATGCAAAACCCCGCAGCAATCCTGCTACCGTGGACCTGCTAAGTTCAAGTTCAACTTCATTTAGGAAGAGAACATTTTGGGCGAGCCATAATTTGACCTCCTCTAAGCATTGCTAAGCGACCTGCTAAGCGAGTTCTAACATAGGCTGTGTCTCATTCTGCTCCCTAGTTTCCTAAAACAGTAATCAGAGGAAATTTGGGATTGGCAAGGACTAACAATTGGGATACTGATGACTAAATTACCGGTGACGAGATTACAAGATCTTGCATAAAAAAAAAAACAACCAACACTGCTGCATAACATGTAATGACCAATATTCCGTCTGGAATCAGCTGATTCTTACTGATTATTATGAAGCATTCTGGGAATTTTGAGGGAGCAAACATTTTAGTGTACTGGAAGGATTGTGATCATGGGACAGCCCTAGACATCTTTAGGCAGTGTATGAACTAGGGAACGGATTGAGACACACCCAGAGACACCGGGAAACAGAAGCATGAAGAGCACAGGACACTTTGCATGACTGTGCACTGATGATCAGCAGGTGGGACTCCCACAAGCTCTGCTTCCTAATATGTTTTCTGGAACACCATCTACCTGAACAGTGCCAGACAAAGAAGGGAGGGGGGAAAAAAGAAAGATTAATTAAAATGGAAGAGGAAGAAACAAAGAAATCAGAAAAAGGAAAAAAAAGAGAAAAAGCTAAGATAAAGCAGAGCTCAAATGGGACAAAGGCACTTGTGCTGCTGATCAACACAGCACAGGATGCAAGTTTAACAAATGGAAAAATGTGAGAACAAGCAAAAAAAAAAAAAAGAAGTGGCAAAGGTGTGCTTGCCTGGATGGTTTGTGGTCCAGTATTGGAAAGAGAAATACTAGAATAGAGACCCATCAGACAGCCAATAAACCCCAGGTCAGACAGCCAGGGCTGTGCTCATCGCTGAAGGGGTCAAGATTTGGGAGGAAATTCCCAATTGGGGGTGCAAAAGTGACATTTTGTACAGAGCAATCTTATTCTGCTGCACGGTTCCTTAGGCTTTCTACTTACCCATTATTACCCATGCGATATTTAATGCGCATCTTGTCAGTAAAGCCGCTTCTGTAATCAGCGGTAAATCTCCATCACGCCATTATTAGCTTTTTCAACAAAATCACACTCAAGCACATAAAATTGCCCATTACCTAAATTAGATATAGTTATAATTTATATTCACATTTATTTATTTTTATTGTTTATACATTAATATAAACTATAGGCCTGTTCACACCAAGTTTGATGTGACAAAGTCATATATTTACAAATAATTGAATGTTTAATATTTAACTAACTTTAACTACTTAATATATAACAAAACAATTTAATTTTCTGAAATATAATGAATAAATAAAAATAAATTCAACACATAAAAATAAAAATAATAAAATATAAAACAAAAATAATAAATAAAAATACAAGAAATAAAATATAAAAATATAAATAACTAATATGAACATAAAATTAAAAAATAAAATAAAATAAGCTCATACAGTAACATTATTCTGTTTTATTCAATGCCAAAAATGCAGCCTTGGTGTGAATAGACCCTAATAATACTATCATAAAATGTTAACATTTTAAAAAGACCACAAGCAAAATATATCACTAGATAGTAGAAACTAGGGATGCACCCGAAATGAAAATTCTTGGCCGAAGCCGAAGCCGAAACCGAACAAAATGAAACACTGGGCCGAAGGCCGAATACGGTTTTTCGTGTTTTTTTTTTCACCATTGCATAAATTAATTAGCCAAAATGTGCTTTTTACTGTTTTGTCTTGCTTTTCAAAGAAAAAAAAATCTATTACAAAACAACAATTTAAAAATATTTAACAATGAACATTTTAACATTCTAGCAGACACTATACCAACAAAGCACAATTTAGCTTAAAATTAATAAGTTAGTAAAATAATAATTTTTGGCCATCAGACCCCCTTCTTGAATCAGGCATGTATTTTTATTTATTTTTACTGTACAATTAAAAGCAGCCTTGCTGAGAAGAGACTTCTTTTAAAACATTAGAAAATATTACAGATCTTAATTTGAACACTATATGTGTGATTGTTATAATAAATGTATTAACAGAGCTGTTTTAATGATTATTATCATTATTATTGTCTTTTTATTTTATTTTACAGAACAACAGTAAAATTACAATACTAACATTTATGAATGTTGATAGAGTTCTTGCTTTTTCTCAACTTTTATTTTGGCGGAAACGCGCAGGAAGACTTCAATGCTTCCTTTTTGTTGACAACAACAGATTTATAAATAAGTCTCATTACGAATA
>NW_015644380.1:424128-424551 GCF_001515625.1 Sinocyclocheilus rhinocerous
TCTTACTTTTTATTTTATTTTACAGAACAACAGTAAAATTACAATACTAACATTTATGAATGTTGATAGAGTTCTTGCTTTTTCTTTTATTTTGGCGGAAACGCGCAGAAAAACCTCAATGCTTATTTTTGTTGACGACAGCAGATTTATAAATGAGTCTCATTACGAATACGTCGTACGTATCGCGTTGTAACATGCCTTGTAAAAATTCATAAAAATGCGACTGAGCAACTGACGAGCGCAGATTTTCCTCGTGCTTTGGACTTTGAACCCTGGTTAACAAGCAGATAGCGCGGTGAGTTCGTGCAGCGCGGTCAGAATACATGCAATGCGTGCGTGTATTAGAAAACATAACGTTTTGCAGTTTATTTACTAATTGTTTAAGGCCATTTCGCAATTTCAATCATCATACAGTAACCAGCA
>NW_015644380.1:425992-452726 GCF_001515625.1 Sinocyclocheilus rhinocerous
GCTTCTTTTTGTTGACAACAGCAGATTTATAAATGAGTCTCATTACGAATACGTCGCAATTATATCGCATTGTCACATACCTTGTAAAAATTCATAAAAATGTGACTGAGCACATCATACAGTAAATTTCAATCATCATACAGTAAACCAGCAACAATCACCCCTTCCTCTTCTCATCGAAGACATGCGATACAGTACTAAACAGTCTCTCGCTGTCGGTGCTTGTAATGATTTTTACGTCTTTCTCGGACAGTTTTAAATGCTTCCACACTGCTGACGTGTGCTGCATTAAAGAGTGCGCGCCTCTCACTCTTCGCTGGTTGCCATTTGATCGCGT
Organism: Sinocyclocheilus rhinocerous; assembly: GCF_001515625.1. Lineage (NCBI taxonomy): Eukaryota > Metazoa > Chordata > Actinopteri > Cypriniformes > Cyprinidae > Sinocyclocheilus > Sinocyclocheilus rhinocerous. Next base: position 426,330 of record NW_015644380.1, read on the forward strand.
CATATCATTGTTCGGTACAATTTAGTCGGTCTTTTCACTTATTCGGCCGAACACTTTTTTTGCTATTTTCGGCCGAATAATTTCGGTTGCCTAACATTCGGTGCATCCCTAGTAGAAACGCTAATACTTTGTAAACAATTAATTGACTTTACTGTTTGACCAGGAGCCAACAAATATTTGTGTACAACTCAGTCAGCTCCGAATAGTTTTTTTTCTTCTTGTGTTGGGAGAGGGTAGGGGATGTGAATTTTCACAGGAATTATTATTAACAAAACATTTCGATCTGAAAAATCTATATCTGCGAGGATAATGTAGGAATCTAAAGCTTGGGAGGGACTCAAGCTAATGCAGGAAAAAGCTTAAGGAACAGCATGGCAACCTAGCCAAGCAAGTTTCAAAACAGGGAAATGACAAGAGAGGAAACTTGAGAGCCAGAAAACCTTTTGCTTGGAAAGAAATGGGAAAGCAAGATAGTTATTATCAGTACAGCCCAATTAGAAAGAAAAGTTTAGCGTACAGGCTATTAGTTAACCCTCCTACTCGTCTACAGAGAGCACTCATCTATGAGACCGCTGATGAAAGCGGTCAGTGAACCATGATGTTTGACCCATGTGAATTCACATCAATCATGAATGCCAAGAATCTTGTGTCATATACGGTAACACTGACCAAATCGCCTCTCATAAAAGAGTTTTACACAAGCCGCTGAACCACTAATAGTTTCCAGAAAAACGTCCAGTAAAGCCAATTCCTTCTCATTTTGCCTAAAAAATGGCCACATACTGTAACTGCTGAATTATGTTCTTGGAAATTCAGGGCATTAATAAATAGAAAATTTGGCTACGGTCAATTGTGGTCTAATATGATGATAAGTGCATGCAAAATGTTTAAAATGAAATGGACTGAAGATTTCCAGTATTAAAAATACTGTATGACACAAAGTTGGAATTCAAGAACACTTGCATATTTAAAACCAACCACATTACCAGTCACTGTAGCTGAGGAAAATGTATTGAACTAGTAGCCAACTGTCCCATCGTGGCATGTGAGGCACACTGCAAACAAATCTGATATGATTTTCAAATATGATCTAGGACTGGGTGTTCATGCACAAATTTTGCAAGTGATAAAATCCAATCTGACCATCCAGACGCATTTCATTGATTTTTATATATAGATAGAGAAACAGATCTGACAGCAGGATTCTCCTTACCTGCCACTTTTTCGTCTGACTCTCTGTTGCCATCATCTGAATACCGTGCAAAATCCAAGGAGTCCAATGTACTAATGCTGCCAGCTCGATCTGGAAACAAACAAACAAAAAATGGATGTTAAATTCAGTGGTTCCCACCAAATTAAAGGGTTTCATAAAACACACCAATATTAGATAGAACACTAAACTATCATTTACAGAAAGTAAAGTGGTGACATTTTGAATTGTTTAGGCAAACTAAAGCAGTCAGCAGTTATAGAGAATAGGCTCTACGTAGGCCAAAACTTTCCAGATGAACACGTCTCTCTCCATCTGTCTGCACTGCTGGAAGGAAGATAGAAAAGTATTGCCAACGTCAAGCCCCCACATGGACTCCCCTATTTCTGCATGCCAACGATTGTAGTGTGCCGTGTACACTGGCGTGGTAACACATTATTCAGCAACAAACCTCATTTATTAATTTTTTGCCATTTCAGATGAATAATGAGGATATAATAATGGTGTTCAGGTACTTATCTATGCATTACAGATTCCATTTTATTTGCATATTTTTTAAGGTCCAGGGGCCTCATGTATAAAACTTTATGTAGATTTCATCCTAAATGTGTGCGTACGTACAAAAGCTAGATTTTGCGTACGTACAAAAGTTTTCAGATTTATAAAGCCATGCATACGCCAGAACCTGCGCACAATTCCCTTTGTAATACCCAGTCAGCGGAAGATTGTGCGTACATGAATCTCCACTATCGACGGTACACCTTCATCGATAACGAATGGGTGACGCAGACAGCACACACGAACACATGCTGCAATGCCTGCCTGTGACGAGGAGATTGTGAATAAAAAAAATGAATATTAGTCGAATTTAAAATAAACATTTGCATTTGAATGCAAAAATGGTACAATTGAATGTTAGGTGTGCGTCAGGGAGCATCATCAGTGTAGCACGAGATGCGGTGATAATGATGTAAGTGACGTTGTTGCATTTTAATGTTTTGTTAGTTTACTTTAGCCCACGAGATGCGCCACTGCTGCGTTATTCGTTCAAAATATTAGAGAAATATAGTAGCTCAATGCGTAGAAGATCTTGATTAGGTTAAAACCGAAACCAAGTCATTCACACAGAACGCATATTCAGCACATTTTTTAGATGGACAAATATGACTTGCTGCACTCGTGTCTCATGCAAGAGATGCAAAGAAAGCCATGCATAGTTAAAACAGTTTAAACGTTTAGGAAACGTGACGCGAATTTGTGAAGGTTTATTTCATTTCACTGCATCTCATATGTTTTTAAATGCAATCTGTCATCGGACCTTTTCAAACCAGCCAATGGACTGTTTCATCAACGAGCGCATCCATCGTCTGTCGTTACCGCCTATGTTCCAATATGATCAGACGAATCAAGTTCACATCAATGATCATTATTCGTGCAAAAGTATTTTCTCAGAACATGAGTTTTGCTATTTAGAACACAATTTAAAGCGGAATTGTCATACGCCAAGCAATCCTCACTGTGATTAAAACATTAAATCGCATACCACAGGAAAATAGTTCGAAAGCAGCACATCCACTGCAAATATTTCTGTTTAAATTCATATACAAATGTTGTAATTTCTGGATAATAATTTCATGAAATTTCAGTGCTTAACTTCATTATTCAGAGTGTCATATTTAATCTAAATGTGTATGTCAAATGTAAAACACTTTAAATCATTCTGTTTGCTTCCTTATTTCGTTCACTCCAGTAAAAGAGTACGTACGCATGGTCTAGACGTGTCCGTACGGTGCGCACATATTTACGCCTAGTTTTTTTATAAATCCCGAAATGTGCGTGGAAAATTGCGTACGCACATTTCCATGCCCATTTTGTGCGTACGCAACGTTTATACATCAGGCCCCAGGTGATAAGAAATCAAATTTTCCTTGCTCTTTTGCAAGGACACAAATTGAACTTGATACTGAAGCTCATGAAAACATACTTTAACTTTTAGAACTCAAAACATCCTCCCAATTACAATAAGATAACTTAGTTACACATCAACAACATCTACTGTGTGTTCATAAATATGGCTTGCCCAGTCACACTGAGTTGTATTTCTACTATTACACCAGAAGAACTAATAATTGCAGTGAAAAGTAGAAAAATCTTGTTCTATTCCTGACTGTATGTAGCACCTACAGCTCTGCAAATCCTTTTGAATGATCCCAATGGTAGAAATGAGTGGTTACTAATTAATTTTTTTAACAAGACTCCTGACAATTAGAGACTGACTTTAAAAGTTTGTTTTGCACAAAAAATAAAAATAAATAAATAAAAGGACTCTTTTAGTTTAAATTCCTAATCTCCAGTTCATGGCTATGGCAACAAACATTCCTTTTGGAAAATGGTCATAAACAGCGACTTAGCTAAATGATTGTTAGCACAAAACCCTAGTAGACAAGTGTAGTTCAAGGAACAAAATAAGTAAAATCAAATAACATATAACAAGTGATATGGCCTTTTAAATGGCTATGGCACCCTAGTTTCTTTCACTCAAGCTAAATATCACAGTGACTTGAGCATGTGTCACATGATGGCAGTAAAGCTCATGCACTCAGTCCTGTGACTGTAAAGCTGTCCATGTAGGGAAGCGACAACATCACATCCACCATTAAAATGAGAAAAATTACTGGCCTTCAAAGAGTAGCAGGTGATTTTTTTGTGTTTGCATGCCAACGTGAGCTTGTATTCTGTATAAATGCAGCAGGCTAAGTGTCAAATGACACTCTTGTAGTTAAATTAGTGGACCTGCCCATCACAGCCTTGGACAGTGAAGTATTGATGAAGGAACAGTTTTGTGTCTCTCTCTGGGCGTGACTTGAATGACAATGCTGAGATCCGACATGTGAGAGTGCCACGGAGCTGTGCTGAATAAACGTCTTGTCAAACTGGTTGACAGGGAGGGGCTGGAGGTTCTGCGAAGGCAGTATGTGGGCCTGACCTATGCTTAAGATGCTTCCTGCAAGGAAAGATACTGAAGGGCTCTTGTTCAATATGTCAGGCGAGACATGTGACTCGTGAGTAAGCAATAAATGTGCAAACATACTTCTGTGTACTGTTCACATAATCAACACAATGGTAGAAATAATTTAAACTCTTTCTCATATTCCAGTTTAATATGCAAAAACTAAACTATAAGTAAACCATTCGTAAGTTGATTCCCATGAAAAGTGTAACATCAAAACATTGCTATACTACTTAATGTTATATATTTATATGACATATGTGACAACCAAAGGGAGTTTATGTGTTCTGTCAGGAGCTTATCATCAGTGAGCACACAGAACTTCACATCTCCAATCGGAATTTGGCTACTAAGTGTTTTGCATTAGCAATAATAGGTTATTATAGTAGCTCAGGAATCTGAGGGAGTAATAAACACTTACGCTACAGGAAGACATGGCCTATACAAAAAGGAGCCATTTCTTCTTAGAAACAGGCTACCAAAATCAATAAATAAAGCAATAACTACAAAGGTCGTTTCCACAATAATTAAAAACCAAAGCCACACCTTCAGGGCCACATGAATGCGAAGGTTTAGGCCTACAGGCTTAGGAAGGACCCCAGTAGGCCTGGAGACAAGTTACTTAGCCTTAGGGCTGGACAATAATTCAATATCAATATGTATCGCGATATAATTTTTTTCAATAACGGTGATATGATTTTTAAACACATTTCCGATATTTCGATATACATTACCAGTGTTTTCCATACATTTATTTATTTGTGCCGTTTGACTTCGTTGAATAAACATGAGCACTGCACGTTTCAAAATCAAAACGTGGCGCGGGTGTTTTATATGAATGAATCTCTGAAGGGAACCGACTGTCTTCAGAAAAGTTTCGATGGCATTTTCATTTGATCTGATAAAGAAGCGTTCATGAGCGGAGCTGCTTTGATTACAGCCATTACTGGAGAAACCGCTAGTTCTATCACTCTAAAAGCGCCTCCTGCTAGCAGAGCATGAGTTTTCATTTTAAATAAGCCCGTCTCCAGCAACATTTCCAGTTTTTGTTGTTGTTCAATTTTTTTGTTTTCTGCAGCGACTCGGAGCACTTTTCATACCCTTTTTTCTGACTGAAGCACATTTGTTTATATCGTGATATCAATTTTGGCCATATCGTCCAGCCCTACTTAGCCTATGTTTTTTTTTTCATGAGATTGCACGCATTCTTCGTTCTTCTCATTATTTTACTCTACCTTATACTTTTACTCCCACTTTTTCACTTCAACTATATGTATGCACCACAGACGTGCAACAAGCTATTTTCTCATGAAAACAGCCTTTTCACCATGTAAGAATGGGGTACATTTACAAAAATGGGGTTGGATCATAATAGCTTAGCACAGGTCACATTAAATAAATAAATTCACAAAACCTGTGGCCAGACACCTATTATACACTACCATTAAAAATGTTGGAGTCGGTAAGATTTTTTTTAAAAGAGGTCTCTTATGCTCACCAAGGATACATTAATTTGATCAAAAATACAGTAAAAAAACAGTAATATTGTGAAATATTACAATGTAGAATAATTTTTTTGTTTTAATATATCTATATCTAAATGATCCTTCAAAAACTGTTCTAACATGCTGATTTGGTGCCAAAATAAAATTTCTTATATCAATGTTGAAAACAGCTGTGCTTATTAATAGTTTTGTGGAGGCCTTGATACATTTTTTTTTAGGATTCTTTAATGAATAGAAAGTTCATAAGAACACCATTTATTTGAAATGGAAATCTTTTGTAACATTATAAAAGCCTGTACTGTGAATTTCTTTCAAAAAATATTCTTGATGCCAACATTTTGATTAGTAGTGTATACTGACTGACATATGGTTTCAATTTTACTTTTATATATATATATATATATATATAAAAAAAAAAAACATCCAGTGAGCTTTACCACTTACAATGACAAGAACAACCCTGGCCTGAATCTTGACATTGTCGATAATTTTAGGTCTTTATAATTTATTCTTAAATTTAGTGTGTATGTAGGCGGTATGTCAATGCAGGTCTGCAGAATGTTGTATTGTAAGAATCGGTAGAAAATGTAAATACATTTATAAGGCTTTATAAGGCCTAATGGAGTATTCTGGTCTGTTTGTTGTGTCATTTGGAGCTCAATGAATAGGCTCGGGGGAGGTGGGGGGCACAGTCGATTGTGCGGCGAACACTTTGATGACAACCCCACAGCTGCAAGCATCATACAGGTTACAATATTCATTCAGCGTTGCTTCAAATCCTCTCACATCCTAAACACACAGAAGCCTTTTCATCCCAGAAACGCTTCTCAAGCGGATGCTGCGTCTCTCTAGCAAAGGGTAAAATATCGGCGAGACTGAGTGAGGTGTTGATAATGTCTCCTCCTGCAATGACGTGACAGAAGCGTGGTTGAGAGCCATCTGCTCCCTCTCAGCTGGTTGCCAGATCCTCTTTTGGGGAGGGGCTTTGCTCCATAATGCTAATAAAACCCTGTGGTTCCTAAAACCTCTGTGTTCTTAGAGCCAGGTCAATACACAGCCGTCAGCGGCAATTAGGCATGTATTCAAAAGCCATTTATGTGCAGTAAGCTTACGGTTCAGTATACAATACAGACTAAGTAGTAGAAAAAATACTGTTTAAAAAATATGGATTGGCTGAAAGTAACAGGCAGCCCAGGTCTACTCCTCTAATTTCTACAGCATCCCCCTCTCCCTGGAGAGCGGTGTCACCAGCTGATGAGGTGAGGTCACATCCTGTCTTTCGGTCCGACACCCTAAAAAATAACCACAGAAAGAACCACCACGGTTCTTTACTGGCATCGATGGCTCCATGTAGAAACTTTAACATCCATGGAACCTTTCCATTTCCTTTATAGTGGAAAAGGATTCTTTCAATGATTAAAATGTTCTTCACACTAAGAAAAAAAAAGGTTCTTAAAGAGCTGTCCACTGAAAGGCTCATTGAGGAACCCAAAATGGTTCTTCTATAGAATCACTGGGGGAAAAACAACCTTTTGGAACTTATATGCCATTTTAGAGGTCTTAGAATAGGATTGTTTTATTTCTGAGAGTATCATTTGTCAAATCAAGGAATTTATAATTACATCAATTGATTTTACATAACGAATTAAGGTTTTCACTTACTGTGGAAAGGTTGCAGGTATAGGGCTGCACGATTATGACAAAAATCATAATTGTCGATTATTCCCTTGAAATTGTGATTGCGATTATTAATTACGATTATCACAATTTACATTGAATGATGTTTATAAACAAGTTGAAAACACTAACTGAAAAACTTTCAATAGTATTAAGCCTCAAATGTCAACTATACATCGGATTGGTTTCTTCTTTAAATTATAAAAAAGTAAAAATATGAATGGTATTATAGTGTTATACTAAAACTAAAATAATGGGGAAAACTCTTAAGATAACATGTAGAAAGAAAAAAACTCATCTTAAGCGTGCAGAATAACATAAGTGGACTTTTACGATTAATTGCCGCTTTGAACGATTACGTAATTGTGGCATCCATAATTGTAATTGCGATTAGAAATTCGATTAATTGTGCAGCCCTAGTTGCAGGACTACATGCAATTTTAGTGATCTTAATCATATCAGATCTAAGCCTCTTCGATGAAGGAAAGATGGTTGTCATGCGAAACGGAACAAATATTCAGATATAATACTCTTTGCAATAGGCATCTGATTAGATGGATTAATGATTGTTTTGAACCATGAATAAGCCTGCATGAAAGCCATTTTAACATGCCCACCCACGTGATCAGTCAGCAGCAGCTGAGAAAATGTGCAGTTGATGTGCACTTATGCCAGGCATTCACGCAAAAACACCCCGCATAAAAATTGAGGAATAATTGTAATACAACCAGGACAGACCTGAAAGTATTCAGGTAGTCTAATATTTGATCAGTTTTTCCTCATTCAATCAAACTGTAGAATACCTGCGGTTATTCCACGAGCTTCAGCAACACACAGAAATTTTCCATTATGTTATCATCATTCAAGATTCATGAGACACTGATTTAAGGCCTGTGCACACCAAGAGCGATAACTATAAATAGAACTATAACGATAAGTATATTAGCATCCACACACCAGTTTTGCCACTTTAAACACTCGAGTCAGCTGGATTCTGATTGGCTGTCAATGTTTTTGCAATGGCCATTGTTTTGTTTTTTTTGTTTTTTTTGAATAAACATTATTTTAATGAAAATGAGTATTTATTTTTAACATTACTATTTATTTATTAAAATGTTGACTATTTAACATTATTTTTATTTACTGATATTATAAATGTTAATTTGTGAATGATGGTTACAGCAGTTTAATCCACAACACTTTACTTAAAAAAAATTAAAAAAAAACTCCCCTGAGTCTTTGTGTCACTGGTTAACATTTCCCCCCATAATTTATGCAATATTCTATAACTGTCCAAACACATCAGAACAAAAGCTTGCCTAATTATATGGTGAATGGCAACAGTTGCTAAGGTAGAATTTGTCAATAACATTTTTTAAGGGTCTTAAAGGGACAGCTTCCCCCAAAAAGATGATTGTCATCATTTACTCACTCTGATGTTGCAAAACTGTAAGATAATCTTTCTTCTGTAGAACATAAAATAAGCTATTTTGAGAAATGTCTTTTTTGTCCAAATAATAGAAGTCAATGGTAACCAAAACGTTTTGGTTGCCAGTATTCTTCAAAATATCTTCTTTTGTGTTCCACAGAAGAAAGACACCAGCTTTGAAACACCATGGGGGTAAGTAAATGATGACAGAATTTAAATTTTTTGCATGAACTTTCCCTTTAGATTATTGATTTTTGTAACTGATTTCAAAGAACAAACAGCTCCTTTTAACAAAGGGTCGATTGTCTTGCAAAAAAAAAAAATCTTTAATCAATGAAATTCTTTTATAAATGATCAACACTATAATTGGATTTAGCAATTGTCAATCCACACTGCAACTACATGCAACCTAGTAATCAAGAAAAACAAATTCAAAAGCCATGCTTTGAAAGGCAAATGGGAGACAGATGAGTGCACGCTATCAGATAAAAAACTTCATTTAGGAGCAAAGGTATAAGAAAGACAGACCACGAAAAGAATTCCTGATTACACCAAACAAAGTACATCAATCCCACATATCACTGCACACAGTCAGGTTTTACATACCCCTCATACGAGCATCTTTTTTTCTCCTCTTTCTATCCTGCACCTGCGCAGCTGAGAGTCAGTGGGAAGACTTCACATCACACAACAAAGACACAATTCAGCCCTAAAAATGCCTCCTCAACAAACCAGTGTGCTTGAATGCACTAGACTGAAGCACAATAAACCGCAATATGAAATTAACAGGTAGTCTAGGTCAGTGTTTCCCAACCGGGGTGCCGTCTGTCGAGAGCAGGGGTGCCGTGTAAAAAAATCCTTTTTTAATATTTTTAAATTGCTAAAATGTTCAAAAAAAGCATCTATCATATAATATCCATTTCTGATGTCGCCAATAATTAGAGATGCACCGAAATTTTGGCTGCCGAAAATTAGTTCACCGCTCAGGTTTCACTTTCACGTGGTGTGACGCTCTGCGTATTATCCCGCTCTATGCGTGTGCGCTCCGCTCGTAGCTAGAGTACTAACAGCTGCTGTGTTGGTGTATTTTATGGCTGTTTAAAGAGCAAAAGAAAAGAGTGGCTTTGTTACAAAACCTAGTGAGCTGTCTACCTAGACAGCATTTTTGGGCATTAATTTAGGTGCTAATTAGGTGTCCTACTGTAAAAAAATAAATAAATAAACCTCTTAAACCAGACTAATATGGTCTCCCTGCCTGGTTTACCTAGTCTAGCTGGTCTTCCAGACTGGCCAAGTGGAGTTCAGCTAGTTTAACTGGTCGACCAGCTGACAAGTGTCCAAAGCCTTAAAACCAGCCAGCCTAACCAGGTTAGGAGACCAGTAAACCATTTTAGAATTGTTTTAAATGTTTTTGAGTATGATACAGTCTCGTAGTTTTTGAAACACGACCATTACCTCATATAGTAAGATTATAGGCTTTATTGCAGTTGGACCTACATTATTAACATATAATCTCATGACTTACTAAGTGGACCTCCAGGACCGACACCTTGCTCTTTGCATGCGGGTGGAGTTCCGCTCTGCCTTTCGAAGTTGCCTGGATTGGAGAAATAATCCCGCAGGCGAGGCAGCTCGCGTCCGGCTTCGAGCAGCTCGGTGTGCAGCTCCAGGGCCGTGAGGATGCACTGATCCCGGAGCAGCTGCGCGGCGATCGCATCCAGCGACACCCGAGTCTCTGCGCCTCCTCCTCCGATCCCAGCCACCGCAGCGGCCGACGCGGGTATACCGTCCACACCCGGGCTTGTTCTGTTGCTAGACAGCAGAACGGCTGGCTCGGAGTACGCCGGCGGGGAGAAGGGACCGAGGCTATGGCCTTGCGCTTCATCGCTCGGGCTGCGCTCGGTGTCCGCGCCATCCTGCGTCTGCTCCGCTTCCTCCTCCGAATCACTCACGTTAAACGGGTTGACATTACCCGCCGCCATTTTGCCGTAAGGTGTTCAGCCAGCTATCTGGCTAATAAGTGTCTCCGTCTTCCTGGACGGATGTCAAGAGCGCTTTATTGCTCCTAATCAACGGGGCTTCGGGAAATATGCTTTGGTTGGTGGGGCCGAATGTCATTTCAGCACCCCGCCTCCTCCCTGCCAAGACACGAGCGGAAATGACGTCATGCACTTCGAGTAGCCGGGATCCGCCAAGCGGACGTGCAAAGATCCAATGAGAAAACATAAAAGTAGTCTATCAAAAGAATAAGAATATTTCATAAGTTCATCAAACGCAGAACAGTACAGCAGGCACGCCAGGCTGTCTGTCTGTCGTTCTAAGCTCCAAAGAAAACAAATAATTTAATATATTTAAATATGTTTTATGTGATTAAATATAGCCTATTTAACAAATTAAATTATATGTAATCATCTATCTCTGTCTGTCTGTCGTTCTAAGCTCCAAAGAAAACAAATAATTGAATATACCGGTATTAAATTATATTTAACAATATAATTTAAGACAAGAATTGTGTTTAATAAAATGTAGGCCTAATTACTCTATCTCTTAATTGTTGTATTTAATCTATCGTTCTATATTTTATATAATTAAATATATTTAACATCTTTAATTATATACAATAATTTTTAGAACAAATGTTATATTAAAATAAAATTTAAATATTAAAAATATCTATCCATATATCTATCTGTCTGTCTGTCTGCCTGTCGTTTCATCTGAGGAATTAGAAAATATTAATATAAAGATTTCATATGCAAATGATAAATCTTCAAAGCACTTTGATATCACAATTCAAGATAAAGACAAATAGGTGCACATCAACATTAAAACAGACATGATATTTCATCTCATGACAGACTCATCTAAAATGAAACAGCTGATATAAATCAGATTAACAGCACATGTGCTTTGCTTTGCAAATCCCAAAAATAATAATAGCACTATCCGTACTCTTTTCCAAAGAGAAATTGTTACTGTACCTTATGTTTTGTCTCATTGGGTCTCTTTATTGAACGGAAAATTGATTTGCTGGAGAAAAGTGTGGTTGTTACCACAGAAATATCATCTTAGAAATAAGATTAAAGAAGTTTCTTATAAGCTTATTCATAGATTTTATCCAGCAAATCATTATTTACAAAAATTTAAAAAAGGAATAAATGTAAATTGTATTTTTTGTAATGAGTATGAGGAAACTGCCTTGCACTTATTTTGGTACTGTACATACTCGGTTACACTATGGTGTAAGGTCCAAAAATTTATTAGCGAAAATATTCAGAGTTTAAGACCTTCTTCACTCCTATGGGCAGATGTACTCTTTGGCTTTACTGACTATCCTGACCAAGAGGAACAGTACTTTTACTTAATTAATTTACTTATTCTATTGACCACATTTCACATTCATAAGTGTAAATTTACCAATAAAAAACAAATGTTATGGTTTTGTTGACTGAAATGTGTATATATATTGACAGTATCAGAGACTGTGAATAAGAAAGCTGTAAGAACTTTGAAAGTTTGAGAACTTTACAATATATTTATTTGATTTTATATATACGTACACGTGTATGTGTGTATATCTTGTATTTTTGTTTTGAAGTTTTATACTTTCCTCCCCCTGGCGACTGTTTTTGTTTGTTGTAATTTGTTCTTCTATCTTTTTTATTTCTTATTTTAATGTTGTTTTATTGTGTGTTATTGTTCCTTGAATAAAAAAATTGATTTTATATATACGTACAAGTGTATGTATGTATGTATATCTTGTATTTTTGTTTTGAAGTTTTATACTTTCCTCCCCCTGGCAACTGTTTTTGTTTGTTGTAATTTGTCCTTCTATATTTTTCTTTTTCTTTTCTTATTTTAATATTGTTTCCTTGATAACATATTGTGTGTTATTGTTCTTTGAATAAGAAAATTAAAAAAGCACATGTGCTTTGCATCTGCTTGGCCATCAACAGACGTTCACGTGGCTGCTTGCAACATTATTAGTGATTGTACACAATCAAGACATTTGTTTGTGCCATCTGCTGGACTGAACCAAGCACAGCATGTTTTCAGTTCTGGCCGACTGGCCACATGGTACATTCATTTCTAATTTGCATTTCAGTTCATTTGCATGTAGCCTACATGACTTCTATGCAGTGATGCAATTGTATTACTTAATTAAGTAAACAGCCAAAATAATTTTTTGTTTTTGTTTCTGTGGCAAGGGTATGAGCAGTTCACATGCATGGATCCCATCTATTCATTCTGTTTAACATTTAAAGGTCTGTTTTGCTCTCGATGCACCAAACTACACCAGATTCTATATGTGGATAGCGTTGGATATTTTTCCTCCTTTAAAAAAATTTGAATCAGTGTTTATGTAGCGGAACGGAAGCTATGGTTACCATGGTCATTTTTGTAAGGCCATTCAGTAAAAATAGGACTTTTATTTTGAAACAATCAGCTGCGAGAACAACTTTTGAATGGTTTCTGTTAGTTAGTAGCAGTGGTTCAACATAAGGCGCAATATACTATTAATAGCCGTCTCGTATGGTTGACATTATGCTCACTTTTAAGACGGTCACGTAAAAGTTTCAGGTAAACGAAAGTCAGATCAACCCCTGGACAGGCAAGATTTTTAACAAGTACAAACAAACGGTTGGAATTGATCGCACCGGTTTGATTTGCTTTCCCATTATTGATTCAGAATGCGCTCAAAAATTGCTGTCTTCGATCGGCTGACCACTAGGTTTTGGGACACAGCCATTGTCTGAAGTGTGGGAGGTTAAGGCGCGTGTGTTGTGTTGTTGCCTAACAACCTCTGCGTTTGCAGCGTCTGCACTCCCCGTCCTCTCCATCTCCTCCTCTGAACAAGTCTTTCTTCATTTCCATGCCCAGAGAGCTGCATATTCACTCTTGTGTTATTGATAAGAGCTTCGTCTGATAAGGGATTCTTTCCTGTCTGGAGCTTTTTATTAACTGCTGATTCTGGTTTGGGAGAATATGAGTGTCAACATCAGCAACTTTATGGAGGAGAGAAGGGCGAACACAGAAGAAGCACCTTACATGGAGATGAAGGTAAGCTTAATGTCTAATTAAAATAGTGCCGCTTGATGCGTTTAGGTGTTAAAACATGAACATTTTTATTTCTATGTATTTATAGTGTTTGTCTTTCTTTCATAGACAAGTTTTGGTAACAAGGAGAACATCAGACCTGCTAACAAAACACAACCTTCACAACTCAAACAGACCAAAGGCAGGATAAATTCCAATATAATTTCAGGCGAAATCATATAGGAAATACTTGATATTGGATATTACATTTTAAAATCAGTGTCTGTTCTTTCTCAGTTTTGCTATTGGAGATGTTTCATATTGTCGTCTTATTTCCAGAAGAGAGTTTTGGCCTCAGTTTACCTCTTGGAGAGGAATATGAAAGAAAAAAGCAGAAGTTAAAGCAAGAACTACGTCTCGATTACCGGCGCTTTATGTCTGAGGTACACTATGCTCCTCTGATATAATATAACGTAATATAATATTTAAATAAATATTTGAAATATACTGTATAATAAATTACTTGCACACCTGTTTTTCTTTTGTTTGGTTTTTTAACTACATATTTAAATAGTTTGTTAATAATTTTTTAATTATTATTTTTTTTTAAATAAAGATTTCATTAATCTTATTTGTTCCTTAGAAAAAAAATCAAATTATTGCTGATCCACTTCCACAGTCCCACATGCTGTCTCTTCCCATAAAAGAACGGAGATCAGCGAAAGTAAATATGTGTTTGTTGTCCATCTGTAAATGAAGGCATGATTACAGCAAATTCCGCATTTCATGCCAGGACCTGCTTCAGTCCATTGCACAACGACCCACCCTTACTGTTTGGCAAGCCCTCAGTGACATGAAAAATGATTTGCTTACTCTGAGTGGATAAAGTATCTAGTGGCAACCAGTTTATTGCTACACTACACACTACACTTTTGAAATTTGAGATTCGTACAAACATAGCGGTCTTAAACAATTAACATTATTCCTAGTATATTATTACCATAGAAATGTTTTATGTTTTGTTCTGTTAATGTAACAGTTTTGTGATTCTACCCAGGAAAAACTGCAGGATGAGAGGAACAAGGAATATAATATGTTTCTCCGAAGGCAAGAGGGAGCACAGAAAAATGGGAAAACTTCAGCTACCCCACAGGTATGAATGAAATAAAACACTAGTTTGTTGAAATATGACCTATACATCAACATTAGGAATAAGTTACCTTCACAAATGTCCTTATTGAACCATTTAAACATTTTTAAAGAAATAGTTCGCCCAAAAATGAAGATTTGCTGACAATTTATTAACCCTAGGGCCATCCAAGATGTAGATGAGTTTGTTTCTTCATTGGAACGGATTTGGAGAAATGTAGCATTACATCACTTGTTCACCAATGGATCCTCTACAGTGAATGGGTGCTGTCCGAATGAGAGTCCAAACAGCTGATAAAAACATTACGATAATCCACAAGTGATCGAGATGACTCCAGTCCATCAATTAATGTCTTGTGAAGCAAGAAGCTGTGTATTTGTAAGAAACAAATACATCATTAAGATGTTTTAACTTTAAACTGTCACCTCCAGCAAGTCCTCTATCCATAATATTGCTTCCTCCAGTGAAATTTTCATCAAATTTTCATTTTTGGGTGAACTATTCTTTTAAATTCTGTAGACCTGAACTTTGCCTTGAATCCTCAGCATATGTTGATCATGTTTCTGTCAGGCCCTGGAGAGAGATCGCTTTGGCTCTATTACTCCAAAGTACCCTACTGGTTCTCTAGAGGTACAAGCGCAAAGGGCCAGTCAGAGCCTGGAGAACATTGTGTTCTCAAAAAGGGATGTTGCCACTGTGACTGAGCCCATTTCTGGAGTGCCGGATCGCTGGGGAGGCCCTCACCGAGATCACACCAGTACTGACGAGGAAATAGAGCTCCTAGAGAAGGAGAGGCATAGAAATGCACAGGAAGACACAGGCAAAACCAGGAGAGGAGGAAAACACGACAACAGCTCTCACAGGTGCATCTTACATGTTCTCTCTATTGTTGTTTATTCTGGTGGCACTCAGAAGTTGATGTGGTTGTATTTGTGGAAACATAATAATAAGAATAATATTCACTTGAGGGACTTCCGTCTCAAGTCATCACTCTGATGAAAACCCCATGGATTGGAAGGGATTATGAGTGAATGTCATTCACAGAATGATATATCTATGTAATTCATCCCCATGCATGTCCATTTATTAAATATATATATATATATATATATATATAATTTTTTACATTTTCAGAGACATTTTGCATATATTACATATTTGTTACCATAAATAAGTGCACGGTGCAGATTTTACCATAGTGCAGATTGGTTGTATAATTTTGGTTATACTTTTATGCATTTTTATCACAAATTAGTCTGTAGTAATTAATTCTGATTAGTCATTTGTGGCATTGTGGCGTAAGATATTTTTGTACAATGGCTAATAAACATGATGAATAATTCTCATTTCTCACATTAAAAAATAATTAAATAAAAAATTCAAAAATTTGAATATTGAATATCATATTTAATATCCATTTCCCTTACCATTGCCAAAAGTTTAGGGTTGAAAATGATTTAAAAAAATGTTTTTGAAAGAAGTCTCTCATGTTCACCAAAGCTACATTTATTTGATCAAAAATACGTTAAAACAGCATTGCTGTAAAATATTATTAAAATGTATAATAAATGTTTTCTATTTTGTAATTATATTATAGTGCAATATAATGTATAAATGGAAAGATGGTTTAAGCAGGCAAAAAGGCTTAAATATGTTTGTGCAATAATATAAAAAAGAAACACTCGCAGACGGTGTTTTTCACAACTTGTAGAGGACATATAAGTATCATATAAGTATCATATAATATCATATAAGTATTATTAGTATATAATAAGTATCGCTTTTTATCTCTCCTCTTTCCTACTACTTGTTTCACTTCTGTTTCAGTTTTTTATAAACTATTTCTTACTATGTGTCAGTAAGTTGTTGTTATTTTAGCATGTGTGTTTGGCTCGGTGTTATTTTTTTAGGATTACTGATAAACTAATGTAGTTTGATTTGTATTGGTTATCTATTTTAGTTTTAGTTACAGTTGTAGTACGTGAAATTAGCAACCTCAACCAAACCGACTATATCTGCGAAAAATAACTATCATCACCATAGCAACATTCAAATAAAAATAACTTGAACAGTTGAAGAGCCAAATATAAGCAAATGTAGAAAGTAGAAGGGTTGTACAGGCTGTAATCTCTGTTAAATTTGACGTCTTTCCTACTAGACACAGTTAATGCAGACAGCTGTCAGGAGAATAGACAGACCCTAACAGCACTTCAACTCAAGCACTGATCTGCAATTAGAGTAATTGGGGTTTAAAGCCAGTCTTTCACTGAAAATAAAACTACAGTGAATCAAATAGCTGAAGTGGCTATTACTCTTGCAGGAGTCTGTATTTATAAACCCTCCTATCAATTTGCTGCCTTTCGCGTCTGCCTGTGGTGGGAAAAAAAAAAATTGGTGTGATGGTTTTCAGCCTTCATTTTACCTTTAAGATTTCATGTCTTTTGTAGGTTGTACTTGAGGGTTTCTAACAATACAGAGACAGGAAACGCTGAGTTTTGTGGATCGGCTGGATTTATTGTGCATTCTATCAGTGGGATTGTATTGATTGGTGTTAATGAGGAGGCTCAAAGCCTCTGATGGCTCTGCAGCCAAGCTCTTTAATTCACTGTATATGTGATGTGTTTGACGTAATAGTTTGGCCGGGGCTGCAGAGATCAGGGTGTGTTTAGTGTAAGACACTGGATGGAGATTTTTGTTCCTTTGTGTGATTTTTAATGTAGTCTACAAGCACCGACTCCAGCGCAAAGCAGATCTGTCAACGAGCAGAACATGACTGAGTTTGCCACAGGACTCATGATTGGTAAGACAATGAGTGTTGGGTCAAATCAAACTGTATGTAGAGTATATATAAAAATGTGTGTAATTTCTGACCTGTGACTGGGTTATTTAGGTGCTACTGAAGGGAATGAGGCCTCTCAGAGGAGGAAGGAACGTTACAGACTGGAGCTGCTACAGCAAATAGCCGAACAGCAAAAGACCAAAAGGAAGTGAGAAACATCAAGTATTTGAAATGCTGATTGTGTGTATTTGAATTAAAACCTTTAAGGGCTCAAATATTCACTTGACCATCTAAATTCAATTTTACAGGGAGAAGGAGCTAGAGTTGAGAGTGGCTGCAACAGGTGCTGTTGATCCAGAAAAAAAGGTGAAGGTCCTCAGGTTTTTAGTCTTTGAATATTCATAGTTTTATATTTAGATTTTATATGGTTTCTATATTAAATTTAAAGAATAAGGAAAAAATATTTTAATTAATTAATAAGCATCATATAATTAATAAGTTTAATTTTATATATATATATATTTAAAAAATTTAAGATTGAAATATGAGAAATAACTAGGGGTGTGCTAATTTTTAAAACCATTTGGAATTTTTTTGCATAATGACATTTTTTAGGGCAATTTAAAGAACAAGAAATAAAATAATACGAATATTTAGCATAAATATTCAGCAAAAAATAAAAATGAAGCTTATTTTATGATAAATATTTCTTGTAATTTTGTGTTTAAGTCCTTAAAAACTACCAATAGCTCTAAAATGTGCTTCATTTTCTTGTGGTCATTAAGATTTTTATCCATAATGAAATAGAAAAAAATATATATAACAAAAGTAGTTCATACGAAACATGCACTACATTCTAAATAGGTGATTATCAGTAAATAACGACTTGAATTTTGGCCTGTTCCTCACACAAAGCAATTGTATGGCTTTAGAAGACTTGTAATATAGTGTGCAAGAAGATGTTTTTGTTCCTCTCCCACTTTGGAACAGAATTTGAGATTGACCCGATAGACTTTGACACATTTTCACTGCAGCCATAGCTGTGCAACACCTGCTGCGCTCCTGTTGACAGCCATCTCACCTTGTTTCTCACAGCCAGATCGAATCAAACAGTTTGGTTCCGTGACCCGGGAACATGAGGGCAGGAGAAGGGATGTACCCTACCGCACCGGGCTGGGTCTGGAGGAGCTCAAAGCGGACTCGGCCAGGCGGCTCAAAGAAGAGAGACCTCCACAAGCAGCAAAGGAGACAGCACCCCCTGAGAGACCTCGTGTTGCTTTCCAGTCCCCATCTATAGACCACAGCACTGTCTTAAGCCGGCTGGCTAATACATCAGGCCTTGTTCTGGAGGCTGGAGGCTTTGTTACTGAAGACAATCACAGAAGTCTCTCAAGAACCCTGGGGGAGATAGTTGCCCCAAGGTTTGTATTAGATTTTGTGTTATGTTCTTAGATTTTGCACTGAAATAACAAAAATTTATGTTTAATTAATACATGTTTAATGAAATATGTCGGTTCTCTGATATCAGAATTACAGGTGTGCGTCCTCCATTGGGTCCCTCCCTCACTGACTCCTATCAAACTCCTTATGATAATGCGTATTACTATTATGGAACTAGAAATCCTCTAGACCCCAATCTGGCCTACTGTAAGTAGCTTATTTTTGCTTTAGCATCAAATTTGGTTAAACTAAATACGTCTGTGCTAATGTATGTCATTATCTGTATCATTTATTGATATTTGTGTGGTTGGTCAGTATGAGTAGTGTTAATTTGTTTCTGCAGTAGTTGCATTATAGTTTGGAGTCCCTGGCTATTTTATGATAAATGTAGCTGTTGACTGCATGTTTAATGTGATTTGTTTGTTTTGTTTGTGTTAGATGGACCAGCAGTGGGTCAGCAGGCACACATCCCTCCAGAAGCACAGTGGCCCGTTCTGCAGCCTCCCTCAGGAGGCCTCACAAAGTAAGCACATGTTTTCGTACAAAACCTCAATTATTTAGCTTCAGAGTTTAGTCAGTCACATGACAGGGATTTTACAATGTGTTTGCAAGTGGCTTCTTCAGTCAGAGTCAGAACTGTCATTTAGTTGTACCTCATTTAAAACAATGCACATTTTAATGACAATATGAATTATATACTGAGGTACCAGTAGGGGGCACATTTATTCAGATATAACAGAATACAACAGAAAACATAATGCTCATCTCTGTCTCTCCATAGAGCGATCAGCCATGCTGGAGTTGTTCCTTCAGGACCAGCGTTCTTTCCTCCTGAGAGGCTGCAGCAGGCTAAGGAAAGTGCTGTTAGCTATCAGGAAGCCCTGAAGCAGCAGGTACTCTCTCAATGATTTATGAGATGAGATTAATTAATTATGCCATAGAAAGGGTGCAAATCATTTTAATTTCATTTATGGAAATGTGTAGTAACAGGGTTACACAGCTTTACATTTTAATCACCAATGTATTAATTTTTAATTTTTTAATTAACAGTTTTATTACTACAATGAATTGAATATTAATTACAGATTATGTCAGAATTGTGACGTCAAAACCTCAGACATTGAATCAAAATCGTGAAGTCATTTAAGGAGTGATGACACAGATACATTTATTAAAACTAGCTACTTTTCAAGATATTATTAATTAAAATTAAATAATTTATTAAATTATGTTAGATGAAAGTTCATTGAGTGAACACTACTGTTCAAATGTTTGGGGTTGGTAAGATTTTTTTTGAAGGAAGTCTATTATTCTCACCAATGCTGTATTTATTTGATCAAAAATTCAATAAAAACAGTAATGTTGTGAAATATTATTACAATTTAAAAATTTAAGATTTTTTTTTTTCTGTGATGGCCAAGGCGAGTTTTCAGCAGCCATTGCTCCAGTCAGAAACCATTCTTGTTGCTAAAGAAATGTTTCTTATTATTTTCAATGTTGAAAAAAACGTGTGCTGCTTAATATTTTGGCTATTATACACACACCAAGATATTATTAATTAAAATTAAATAATTTATTAAATTATGTTAGATGAAAGTTCATTGAGTGAACACTACTGTTCAAATGTTTGGGGTTGGTAAGATTTTTTTTGAAGGAAGTCTATTATTCTCACCAATGCTGTATTTATTTGATCAAAAATTCAATAAAAACAGTAATGTTGTGAAATATTATTACAATTTTGAAAAAAAAGATTTTTTTTTTTCTGTGATGGCCAAGGCGAGTTTTCAGCAGCCATTGCTCCAGTCAGAAACCATTCTTGTTGCTAAAGAAATGTTTCTTATTATTTTCAATGTTGAAAAAAACGTGTGCTGCTTAATATTTTGGCTATTATACACACTTTATTTTAAGCTATTAACAAACCATTAACTATGACTTTTGCGTCAATAAACTCCTAATTTGCTGCTTATTAATAATTAGTAAGGTAGTTGTTAAGTTTAGGTATTGGGTAGGATTAGGGATGTAGAATATGGCCATGCAGAATAAATGTTTTATAAGTACTAATAAACAACCAATACGCTAATTATAGGCATGCTAATAAGCAACTAGTTAATAGTGAGAATTAGTCCCTATACTAAAGTGTTACCAATATTTTTTGTTGATACTTTTTTCAAGAGTCTTTGAATAGAATGTTCAACAGAACGGCATTTATTTGAAATAGAAATATTTTGTAACATGTGAATGTCTTTACTTGTAAATGTCACTTTTGATCAGATTAATGCATCCTTGCTGAACAAAATGATACATTTCTTTATCCTTTTCAGAAAAATCAAAACAGTTATTGACCCCAAACTTTTGAATGGTACTGTACCTAATAGTTTTCTATGGAAGCCCGTGTTCGCCACTGAATAAAAAAAAAATTATTGCGACTTTTTATCTCACAATTCTGACTTTTTTTCACAGAATTGTGAGATATAAACTCGCAATTGCGAGATATAAAGTCATAATTCTGACTTTTTTCTCAGAATTGCGTGATATAAACTCAGAATTGCGAGTTATAAAGTCAGAATTGTGAGATATAAACTCGCAATTGCGAGATATAAAGTCATAATTCTGACTTTTTTCTCAGAATTGCGTGATATAAACTCAGAATTGCGAGTTATAAAGTCAGAATTGTGAGATATAAACTCGCAATTGCGAGATATAAAGTCATAATTCTGACTTTTTTCTCAGAATTGCGTGATATAAACTCGCAATTGTGAATTCAAGTCCAATTTTGAGGGGGGGAAAAGACTGATATGTTCTCAGAATTGCGAGTTTATATCTCACAATTCTGACTTTATAACTCGCAATTGCGTGTTATAAAATCAGAATTGCGAGATATAAACTCGCAATTCTGAGAAAAAAAGTCAGAATTGCGAGTTTATATCGCGCAATTCTGAGAAAAAAAGTCAGAATTGCGAGTTTATATCGCGCAATTCTGAGAAAAAAAGTCAGAATTGCGAGTTTATATCGCGCAATTCTGAGAAAAAAAGTCAGAATTGCAAGTTTGTATCACGCAATTATGAGAAAAAAAGTCAGAATTGTGAGATAAAACGTCGCAATTACCTTTTTTATTTTTTATTCAGTGGCGGAAACGGGCTTCCATAGTTTTCTGTACAAAGCAAAACAAAAGAATTTTGTATAACTTATGCTTTTAAAAATTTAGTGAGACATCAAAACGTATCCTATTAATGGAAAGTGCTTCTATACTGTTGCAAAGCATAAATGTTATGAAGTGATTTGCTTGATTTGGCCGTTGGTTTAGGTTCAGCTCAGCGGGATGTCAGATGATATCTTTATACCATAATGGCTGTGGACACATTTGAAGGACTTAGGGAGGACAAATTGCATTACCTCCTCTATTTCCTCAGGGGAACTTTGATACCGAAAGATATATAGCTAGAAAGATGTTTCCCTTAACTGTCGCCCCCCATTTTTTAAAATAGGTGTGAAAGTGCACTATCCAAATTTAAATTGTTGTAATTTATGAACACTTTGGAATACAGACCTAAGGTTGGTCTCTTTTTAAAGAAAAAAAATTAGCAGATTATTGCAAAAGTGGAATCTTTTAAAAAAATTGAAGTATAAAAAAGTTATAGAAGTTTACATTTACTGTAAATAAAATGCACTATATTAATTTTATTTTATTTTATTTATAATAAATATTTTACATAACAGGTTTTTACTCTAAAATTGGTATAAAATTAAAGCCTTATGTCTAAATAAGTTATGTTCCAAATTTTAAGTTGATATGAAAAAAATTGAGGTTTCTGTGAGATTTTATTTAGGGCGTCATACCAGAAACAGCCACCGGGTGCCATCCAAACTCCATTGAATTTTTTTTTGTATGCATTTTTCTGTCACAAATGTCTAGATTTCTCTGTCAATATTACTTCTATCTCAAAATAACCACCAAATAAGGAATCCTGAGACTCAGACCTTTCCAATTATGTTTTTTGTCAAGATTATAAAAAGGTTTGTTTGTAAAAGACCGTAATTCATTTTGTAATATGACACTTGACACTGCCCACTAAGGGGGAGGAGACCGCCAAAAGATTTTAAAGTACCATTTCCATGGTAAAGCAATGTCCGTTTTCAAAATGGTTTTCACAGGATGAATCTTGGGCTAAAAGACCGTAATGCATTTTGTAATATGACATTTGACATGTTTGAATGCTAATCCGTGTTAAGTTTACCAAGAACTTCAACAGTCTGACAGGAAGAGATCTGAGAGGAATCCGCTATTTCCCACGGCTAAGGGAATCTAGAGGCAGATCAGAGTTAGTTTAAAGTGGTGAACTGAAAGTTTGAACTTTCCTCTAAGTGTACTTTTAAAGTCTGATTACAACATGTGGAGTAGTACTACATTGATTTTGATGGCACATTCTTACAGTATCTGACATTGAGTTTTTTTTTTCTTCAGGCAGGCAGCAAAAATCCTTTTTTTCCCCATCTATTTAGTTATTTGTAGATTGAACAGCAAAAAAAAATAAAATTTTATTTGTGGAAATGTCAGATATGATTTAAACTTGTTTTTGTTTTTTTATTTGGGATTTGAACAACAAATCAGACGATGTGCAGTGTGAACAAAGCCTAATTGTCTAAATTGTGGTGCACAGATTCAAGAACGACAGCAGAGACGGCATCGCGAGAAGGTGGAAAAAGAGCTGTATGATACTAAAATAGAGGCTGAGATGAAGGCCTACGAGCCCTGGGGAAGAGCAGGAGGAGGAGCCCCTCTTAGGGATGGTCATGGAAACCTCATCAGTATGCATACAGAGTTCACACTTCACTCGGTCAACTCCCTGTCCACAGTTTAATGAGGCTTTAATTAGTGCGATCCGCAAATTTTGGGCTGTTAGTGGTACTGCAAAATAAAAAATAAAAAACGTTTAATCAATTAAAAATAATACATTATAATGCATTTTTAAATATTTTATTTAGTATGGCCCTGATTAAGTTATTGTATACTTGACACAGATATTTATATGTATCAGTGTTCCTATGGTCATGGAAATCACGAAAATTTAGAAAAAAGGTCAAGACAATTTTTTCAAATAACTCAGCAGCTAGAAACAGTCTTTGTGAGTGTTTACCCAGTAATCATGAATAACTGGAAAAATCACTGAAAAGTCTCAGTGCTCATTGGAGATACTTATACAGATACAAGGGGTATGTAAAATGATGAGCACAACTCGTTTTGTAACGTATAAATACTGCAGTTCAAGAGTTTGGGGTTGTAAGTTTTTTTTCTTTTTCTTTTTTGAAAGAGGTGTCTTTTGCTCACCAATCCTGCATTGATTAAACTTGATCCAAAATACAGTAAAACAGTAATATTATGAAACATTTTAATAATTTAAAATGACTTTTTTATTTTAATATATTTTAACATGTAATTTATTCCTTTGATGGCAAAGCTGAATTTTCAGCAGCTATTATTTCAGTCTTCAGTGAGTTTTTTTTCTTTTTCTTTTTTGAAAGAGGTGTCTTTTGCTCACCAATCCTGCATTGATTAAACTTCATCCAAAATACAGTAAAACAGTAATATTATGAAACATTTTAATAATTTAAAATGACTTTTTTATTTTAATATATTTTAACATGTAATTTATTCCTTTGATGGCAAAGCTGAATTTTCAGCAGCTATTATTTCAGTCTTCAGTGTCACATGATCTTTCAGAAATCATTCTAACACTGATTTAGTGCTCAAGAAGCATTATTATATTCAATGTTGAAAACAGTTGTGCTGCTTAATATTTTTGTTTAAACCATTTTTTTCAGGACTCGTCAAAAGAACAGCATTTATTTGAAATATAATTTTTTATAATATTATTAATGTCTTCTTTACAGTCCCTTGTGAACAATTTAATGTGTCTTTGTGGCATAAAAGTGTTAATGTCTTTAAAAAAAAAAAAAAATTCTTACTGACCCCAAACTTTTGAACTGTACTGTAAATCGCAATCTTTCCACTTATAGTTGCTCAGTGTTGTCAGGTAAATTCACAGATTTTGGATTGGGAACAGAAAATCATATAATTTGTGTATGATATATTTTTATCATCAAACTGATACTGAAAATTAATGGTTTAAATTATAGCAATGTCATGTTTTTGTGTTTCCAGGTGATTTGAAACAAATGCATAAAACAAACGTGGAAGCTTATGATTCCGGAGGCAGATTAGCAAGGATTCCAGTGGCTTCTAGAACAGGTGACAGACATTTACCTCATGCATCAAGTACCATGGCCACAGAATTACAATTTGACTCACAATCACAAAAAGTATGTTACTAAAGTGGAATTTAAATGGAATTGAATTTTTAAATATCTGCAATGACATGCACTTAGAGCAGGTTATTAGCCGGTGGTCCATGATGGTATATATAAAAGGTATTTTTAAAACTAATGTAAATTTAGCGAAATGTATATTTTAGAAATTACAAATTATTTACTGAAATATAAATATTTAGAAAAAAATCCCCTCTGACTTTGTTTGTGGATACTATCAAAGCTTTTAGAAGCTACAAATAAAAGACCTTTACATGCAATCCATCCAAATCTTTTCTGCCCCTGTAGAACCTGCAGGTTTTTGTTCTTCTCAGCCATCTGTGAAAGCCCGGGGTAACCTTTTCAATGAACTGCCCACTCCACAGCAGCTCCATGAACAGGAAAAGTACAAGGATTGCTTGAAACAACAGGTACGGACATTCAATCAGCTTTGGATTCTGCTGTCTGTGCTTTCGGCCTGCTGTCTCACTTTGAAATCATCTTTGAGATAAACAGATCGAGGAAAAGAGGAGAAAAGAGGCAGAAGAGAGGGAGCGGCACAGGCTCGAGGACGAGAAAGAAGACAGGCGGTTGACTGAACAGCGAGCTCGGATCCAAGGGGAGTATGAGGAAGAGCAGGAGAGGAAGCGTCAGAAAGACAAAGAGGTTCTTGTTTTGCAGTTATTTCATGTGAATTGCAAAAATGGCCTGCCGAGAGGAAGATGTATTCACTTTGAAGCGCTGGTCTTGACCCACTTTGAACATATGAGTGTGTTAAGCTTGAAATAGTCTATCCTCTAAAGCAGGGGTCTCCAACCTTTTTTACTGGGGGGGGGGAGATATAGCCTTAGCCTAAT
>NW_015644380.1:453359-511523 GCF_001515625.1 Sinocyclocheilus rhinocerous
AACAATCATTAACATAAATAAATAACAGAGTGTCATATCTATACACATTTTTCCCAGAACGTTCTTGCGACCCGGTAGCAATTCTTCCACGGCCCGGTAGTGGGTCGCGACCCGGTGGTTGGGGACCTCTGCTCTAAAGGCCTTCACACAGTGTCCTAACCAAGCGTGACACAAAAAACGGCAAACGATAAAAGCTTTCCCCTTTAATCCCTAACAAACAGCTACATTCGAACGGCTGTCAATGGAAAGATGCTTTTTGCCGTTGTAATGGTGTCATAATACTGTACCAGCAGTTACATTGGAGAAATTTTGGTGAAATTTCACAGCCAGAAAAGGTTTATATCCAATGTCAGTGAAGCACAACTCGTGGTCAAACAAGTAATTTTCTGGTTTTCTGTTAGTCAACGTGGTGAATTCACTTGACCAACTTGAATCCAATGTAAAATCTGTATGGGGAAATTCTATCGCCATCATGTGAAATTCCAGTTTCCTATTGAAATGACGTAGATTCCTATTGAAATTAATGGAAAATGACAGGAAAATTAGATGAACAATGACACAGTGCAAGTTGAAAGACAAGGTACAGAACCACAGGATGTGCTTCCTTTCTGTCACCTATTTTATAGCAAATGGCCAAACCTAATATATATATAGTGTTTTTTTTTTTTGGAGTCACAGATCGGACTTTTTTCGGATAAGCAAGAAAAAAATATTTAAAGCACAGAGAATGACAATGCCGTGATGGGTTTTTGACATAGGCTAATTTTATGTGTAGGCCTATGTATACGCAACTCAGTATTTCCGAGCTGTCTGAAACACGTCTCTATGCTTGTGCACTCTTTGATTGTGTGCGAGCACAGTGCGTGAGTAACGAATTGAGCTCTCTTTCGTTTCTTCTTCTTGTGGTTTAAAATTGCTTGTACGTGTAAATTGGCAAATTAATCTGCGAATCACGTGCGTGCCGAACGGTAGGGTCTCATCCGTACGTATTACGGATCAACTGCGATCCATTTAAT
Organism: Sinocyclocheilus rhinocerous; assembly: GCF_001515625.1. Classification (NCBI taxonomy): domain Eukaryota; kingdom Metazoa; phylum Chordata; class Actinopteri; order Cypriniformes; family Cyprinidae; genus Sinocyclocheilus; species Sinocyclocheilus rhinocerous. The sequence goes on from NW_015644380.1 coordinate 454,376, forward strand.
TCCTAATATGTGACAGATCAGAGCAATCTTTCATTTACTTATTTAACATGAAATTGTCTAATTGCTGCTCCATATCAATCGCATACAAGGAAAATACAGAATAATTAGAACAATCATTAACATAAATAAATAACAGAGTGTCATATCTATACACATTTTTCCCAGAACGTTCTTGCGACCCGGTAGCAATTCTTCCACGGCCCGGTAGTGGGTCGCGACCCGGTGGTTGGGGACCTCTGCTCTAAAGGCCTTCACACAGTGTCCTAACCAAGCGTGACACAAAAAACGGCAAACGATAAAAGCTTTCCCCTTTAATCCCTAACAAACAGCTACATTCGAACGGCTGTCAATGGAAAGATGCTTTTTGCCGTTGTAATGGTGTCATAATACTGTACCAGCAGTTACATTGGAGAAATTTTGGTGAAATTTCACAGCCAAAAAAGGTTTATATCCAATGTCAGTGAAGCACAACTCGTGGTCAAACAAGTAATTTTCTGGCTTTCTGTTAGTCAACGTGGTGAATTCACTTGACCAACTTGAATCCAATGTAAAATCTGTATGGGGAAATTCTATCGCCATCATGTGAAATTCCAGTTTCCTATTGAAATGACGTAGATTCCTATTGAAATTAATGGAAAATGACAGGAAAATTAGATGAACAATGACACAGTGCAAGTTGAAAGACAAGGTACAGAACCACAGGATGTGCTTCCTTTCTGTCACCTATTTTATAGCAAATGGCCAAAAATGAGGAGTTGATTAGGCAAGCCGAAGAGCGCCGTAAAGAGGCTGAGAAAATGAGGAAAGAAGTGGAGGAGAAGGAGAACGAAGCCCTGAGAAAGAGGCAGGAGAGAGAGAAAGAGACACATCTGGAGGAGGTGAAGAGTGCACATTATCAGGTCTGTTACATTTGTTCATATGCGCACACAATGTGCTGACACATTATTCTCAAATACCAAAAGGTCCACAGGGCACCGTCACCACCCCTACCAGCCTTGCAGAAGAACCTACGTCAGCAGACGCCCAGACCTCCATCGGTGGAGAGCCACCGCTCTTCTGCTACTCTGTCTGTGAGTGACAAATGCGCACAACTACTTCTTGCTTCATAGTAGACTTGCCGCGATAGACGGTGCTGACGGTGATACCGGTGTTAAGCCGCAACACCGGTTACGTCACTTGCCCACCGCGTCACCGACCCCCACCGTCGATTTTATTTTTTTTAGTAATAAAAATTATTTAATTCAGTAAAAGAACAGACACTACAATTAAAAACTGAACGCGGCTGCTCAATGCAGCGTGCCGAACGACAGTCGCATCACAGATCAGATTTCATTTATTTATTAATTTGTTATTTATTTTAATTTTAGTTTAATTATGTCTGAATTTATTATGTCTGTATAGGTCTTTTATTAAGTTTTTAGTTTTATTTAATTTGAGTTATTTTAATACTTCAATAAACTAAATGGAAATGAAATAATATATATAATAAATGACTAAATAAATAAATAAAAATAAATAAATTTATCCAGTGAGTCGAGCTGACTGACAAGAAGAGTGGGGTAAGACTGACAAGACGATCGCGGATGATTTAGTTTCGAAACGAAATGCAGAAGCGCCTGTTTGGCAATATTTTGGATTTTGAAAAGCCTGTTGACTTTTGCCGTTTATCTAAGTTTGGAAGTTTTTTTTTTTTATTTGTTTCTTATTTAATTGGTTCCTTATTGTTTGCTGATTTTTACTTTTATTTGTTATTTTATATTAGGCATAGCCTGCCTTATAGCATGGTGTATTTTTATTTGTTTTGTTAATAAAAGTTCTATGTTTTATATATAGGCTGAAGTGAGTTTGACGTTGTATTTTGTTCTTGCATTCAAGCAATTGACGCCGAATTGCCGCTAATTCGAAAAGTAAACGGCACATTTAAAAGCGAAGGAAAAGAGGGAAAATTCAAACGAACTAAAAACGAACAATTCCTTTACTCCGAATTGCCGCTATTTGAAAGTGAAAGTAAAATGCACACGCCGCTTTTACAAGCTATTTAAAAGTGAGGAAAAGAGGGAAAGGGAAAATTCAAACGAACTAAAAACAAACAATTGCTTTACGCCGAATATTTGCAGATAATTATTGAAAATAAACACACTTTTCACACTCTTACTAGTTTACTTTGTCCATCAAAATGTCCAGTTTAAACATGCATTAACAGGGTAACGGTCTTTTTTTTTTTTCTCTTAATATAATAAAAAAAATAATAAAACATTTCCAAGACTGTTTTAATGTGATCTTCATATAACAAAATAAAAAGTTACAATTTCCCTCCCAAAAAAATGTCTTATTCTGGACAACAACCTCAAACTTAGACAGGAACGTCTAAGTGAATGACATGTAAAGAGACTAATTACAGTTTATTTGTTTTTTTTCCCCAAACAGATTCGATCAATGTCAGCACCACATTCTCCCCCAGTGCCTGCCCGCAGGAACGAGATCAGGGCCACAGGTAACTTACATCCTGTCGCCACCACCAGAGCTGTAAAGGACCGTATCCCTGAATTGTGTACTGACTTTGTGTTTCAGAAGAAAAACATACTGTGATCAGGGAGTTATCAGCCTTGCGTAGGCAGCTGCGGAGTGAACGGAGACGTCTGGAGGGAGAATTGATGCAGTCTAACAGAAATGATCACACCCCTCCTGTTCATAGCAGGTAGCAAACATCCTGCAGACACACATTCAGAACACGTGTGGTTAGTTAGAACCTGTAATGAAGTTCCTTTCCCCCCACAAAAACCCTAAGTGAACAATATTTTCTGGAATAATGACTGCTAAACTGTATATTTGACCATTGTCCTTATTTATTTGGTAAGTAGCCATGTAATATGGGATAATGTACAGTCAACAGGTAATTATCACAAAATAAACCATTTCAGAATGATACTAGATACTTTGTGTTGGGCTCTTGATCATCCTGGCAAGGTTTATTTTGTCCCTCTGACCCTTATGCCTTACATATTGAACAGGTCAAAAGAGCACCTCCCGGAGGATGTTTTTGAAGTGGCGAGACTACGCAAACAAGTCCCCAACAGGAGGCCGGCTTCCCACACCACTGCAGCGGTCAACATGCAGAACCTGCAGGAGTTTAACAATCTGAAGTACAGAGGTGAATGTGACACAGAATTTCCTGTCTTTTGCTTGAAAAACCTCTCCAGAGCTCTTCAATAGGTCTGTAATGTCACTCTCATAAAGACTCATCACAGCTGTGATGGCTCCCGAAATCCCATTCACCAGCCTTTATTACATTCACATATCCACCAATAGCCACGCTCATTTCCTGTTACTCACGCTCTGATCCTTTGTTAGCTTCTGTGTAACATCAAAAAACTACCATCTGCTCTTCAAACACCTATAATAGTCACACATTACCACACTGGCTAAATGAGTTTAGCAAAATGCTACATGCCAAGATGGCTGTCGTGTGGACAGACTTGCCATAAAAGGATTTTAGGTTTTAGAGTCAAACTCTTATTTTCCTGATCCAGAATGCTGACTGGATGGATGGATAGGTGGATGGATGGAGGAAGTTAATAAAAAGTAGCTATTTGTAATCGAGGTTATTACTGTTAACTACAAATAATTGTTATCATTAAATGAAAGATGTATAAATATTAGAGAAAAACTTTTAAAAACTAAAATGTAAAGTTGAAGTACAAAAATTACAAAACTGAAATGGATATAAATGAATGATACATAGAAAAAAAAAACACATAGTAAAATTACCTAAACTAAAATGAAAACTGAAAATATAAAAGCTAATGCAAAATGTGAATAAATACTGTAATTGTATATAAATAATACTAAAATAACACATTTTGCAGGGTTGTTGGAGCAGACGCTAATGGCTAAGCTAAAGATTAAACAGGAGAATATCTATATGAAACAACATTTTTGAGGCTTTAAATCAATTACACTTTCATCCACAGAGCAAAAACCTGGATATGGCTGAGTGAAACTAGGATTATTTTACGTCCAATGTCCTGATGCTAATATAGTATCAAATGCTAATGTGTTTTCCTAGAGGAATGTCTGTTCCTGTAATGTCGCTTATGAAAATCTTTAACCTTCTCCTCTGCTCAGAAGATGGATTCAACAGCTCTTCCTCTCCATCTGCCCACCTCATGGGGTGAACGGTCGTATCAGTCATCAAACCCCCCAGCAGGAGAGAAATGAGTAGCCTCTCTGTGAACCGTGACTCAGCGCTCTGCTCCATGCCCTTGCTTTGTCATGCTATTTATTTTAGCTCTGATTCTCTCTACATCGCTGTGCCAACTGGTTTGGCCATGGCAGAGCTGCTGTTCTCCTGTCATATGTGATGGACAATACTTCCAACACTGTGCTATATGTGTCAGTGTTTTCTGTGATCGGATAATGTTTGTAAATGTTCCACTCAATATATCTATTCAACATCCCTGCATTATCTGTCAGTGAGGCTGTAGTCCTGGAGGAGAGGATGACTCTTATCTGTGTGTGTTTGTGTTATCAGATGGTGCATCTCGTGAGGAGGTGCGGCAGACGTATCCTGACCCCCCCAGTGATGATCACAGTCTAGATATCCAGCAGCAGGCCCTGTTACGCCAACAGCAACGAACCATCAACAGCCTGAGGAGGGGCAGAGCTGCTGGTCAGTCTGTTATTGAGGATGGGCTTTTTTTTTTCTTTTTCTTTTTTTTTACATTTTTGAATAGTATATCCTATACTTATATATATATACATGCATATTATGTATATACATTTTGGTATTGGTTAGTATGATTTATTAAAAGAAATTAATACTTTTATTCAGCAAGGATGCATAAAATCAGAATCCTAAAAAAGTGCATCACGATTTCCACAAGAATAAAGCAGCACAACTGTTTTCAACATCGATATTAAAAAGAAGAAATGTTTCTTGAGCACCAAATCAGCGTATTAGAATGATTTCTGAAGACACTGAAGACTGGAGTAACGGTTGCTGAAAATTAAGCTTTGCCGTCACATTACAATATATATTAAAATAGAAAACAGATCTTTTAAATTGTAATAATACCACAACTATAATGATAATACCAAAGAGAAACAATGTTGTTGGTATCACTTTCAAAACGTTTTTTTTTTCCAGCAGATGAAAGATCAAAACATTGACAGCCAATCAGAATCCATCCTGCTTTAAAGAGCTTGAGCGTTTTAAAGCGGCAGACAATTTAACTGCAATGCGCACTTATAATAAACAGAACAATATCGTTCATTGATGTGGATGCTAATATAGTTAACGTTATAGTTATCTTTATAGTTGTCGCTCTTGGGCTGAATAGGCCTTAAGAGACTTTCAAAAACATTTAAAGGGGTCATATGACGTTGCTAAAAAGACGTTGAAGACGTTGTATTTGGTGTAATGCAATGTGTTTATGCGGTTTAAGGTTCAAAAAACACATTATTTTCCACATAATGTACATTATTGTTTCTCCTCTATGCCCCGCCTTTCTGAAACGCGTCGATTTTTAATCGCATCATATGACCCCTTTAAAAAAACCTTTTGAATGGTACTATATAAATAAAATGTATAATTACTGAAAATTACATTAAATAACTGCAGACTCATACAGTACCTGTATTTCCTGGGCAGATTACTTTGACATGGTATCTTCAGGGCAGCGGCATCATGAGCAAGTGAGTAGAGTGTACACACTGGTGCATGTGCACCACAAAAAAATCTTGTCTGTTTTTCTGTGACCCATTTTTGTGAGCCCTTTAAGGGGGTATCTGCACTCTGTTAGTGCTGTCTGATGGTTCTGGTTATTGACTTGACATCTTTATTGATGTGTTGATCCCCCCAGAGGCTGAATTCTGCACAGGATCCAGGCAGACACTTGCTGTTAGACTCAGAGAGCGCCTTTATTGGTAAGTTCCCATAAAATGAAGAACGGAGGGTTGTGTTTTCCTCACAAATGTATGTCACCAATGCTTTTTCACATGCAAAGTTTAGACTTTTAGATTACATTTAGATTACACCCACCAGTATACTTAAAGGAATCACCCAAAAATAAAAGTGGTAATTTATTCACACTCATGTCATTCCAAACCTGTATGACGATTTCTTTTGTGGAATTTGAATAATTTTGAGAAATATCCAAATGCTTGGTTACCAACATTCCTCAAAATCTCTTCTTTTGTGCTAAACAGAAGAAAATTAAGTCATACAGGTTTGGAATGACATAAGGGTAAGTAATGACTGTATTTTAATTTTTGGGTGGACTATCATCATAATAACCTATGCCATGAAGTGTTTTGCTATACTGGTGAAGGCCAAACTTGGTATTGTGATATTTAGTTCTGTAGTTCATCTTTAATTTAATAATATAATGTGATATCTTATTTAAGACATTTCAGGGATTGCATTAGAGTTGGGGCATATTGATTAACATCATTTAGAAACAATAGACATCTATGGGAAGTTTTTACAATTATAGGGTTGTGTATGTGTCAGTATGAGCAGCAGACAATGCGTGACACCGCCATCAGACAGCTGCTGTCACTGCCACCAGAGACGGATGACAGCTATGAATACCAGACAGAAGAGAGATTGACTCTGGGGTGAGGATAATGCCTGTCCTCAGCGGCACCCCAGAGAGATCGGCAGCCACCTTGTAAATGAGTTTCCAAAACAGTCTCAGTCTCATCCATTAAATGCCATTTCATTTGCTCAGTTTCAATTACCAAGCTTTGATTGCTTGACTCGTGCATGATGGAGCTAGAGAGAATCTCGAGAGAGGAGGGACTGCAGAGCCTGCTGTTGCTGAACATTTGTCAGCTGTAAATAACCAATCAGTTGTTTCTACACAGACCCCAGTGGCGATTCATTCCTTCTGCAATCCCGGCGTGACCAGAGAGCGAGACCGGCAGTTAGGAAGACAGACATGTCTGAAGTAAGAGTTCCCAGTTATACACAACTACAACCTCACTTGACCAAGGCAAAGTCATTAGCTCTGTTCTGAAACCTAGCTGCCTTGCTGACTACTTCCTACATGGGCAGCTACCTTCCAAGGGGCCATTTGTGCAGAACGTGGGGCAGTAGAATGGGGAAAAAGGAAGGTATAGAGCAGGGGTCCCCAAACTTTTTTCTGCAAGGGCCACATCATTTTCTCTTTCTTTAATGGGAGGCCGGGTCGGTTTGTAACAGAAAATTACATGGGCCGGAGTGACTACTAGTATTATTGTGGAGATTTTATTATGATTTTAAATGTATTTATTTATGCCTCCTAATGCTAGAATAGTTTATTTTGTTATGTACCGTACAGACAAATGATTACTTTTCAAGAGACATATAGCCTATTAAAAGAGCATTGTTATTACTATCATAATGACATTTTTTCATATTCAGTGCTATTCAAAATCAAAACATTTACTTATGCATATTAATTAGTGTGAACTGTGGGCTTGCTTCTGGCTAGTGAGAAGTCCAATGTCAGGTTCCATTCCTGTCACAGCCAGTCTCAAAGACTGATGCAAATGTTCATCAGTGTGTTTCTTGACAGATGAGACAAACAGCCACTTCTTTGCACTGAACAAAAAAATAATTACTTGTCCACTTTTGGTTAAATACCCTGCATTCTGAATCAACCTTTCTCTTTCCCAACCGCTTGGCCATTTTGTCGTCTCTTTGAATTTTTTCGCTGCTTCGTGCGTCACCTGTTTGATCGTGATGGTACGTTATGTTGAACGTACCATTCTGTTGGTAGGTGAATTTAACAAATAATTAGGCTACGTTAATAACCAAGGGAAATTTTAGTCTGAAAGCCAATATTTATTATCAAATATAGACATGATATAAGTGAAACTGTATATTTAAAATAAAATTTTCAAAATATGTCTCTGGCATTGTTCAGAGGGCCGGTCCAAATGTGGGGGTGGGCCGCATTTGGCCCGCGGGCCGTAGTTTGGGGACCCCTGGTATAGAGTCACACTTTTTAAAAGTTGAACTTCTAAACTTGAGCACCAGATTTTTAGAATGCAATATTGTGTGAGATTCTGCAAAAGACATGAGATGTGAATGCAACTGTCAAACGTGTCCATCTAGCAGTACAGTGGAACTTTGTAATTGACTGATTTGGAACGCTCTACAGAAGCTGTGTCTCATTTAGAAGGCTGCGCCCTCCGGAGGTCGAATCCTCTGGAGGTCGCATCCTCTGTAGGATGCATATACGAAGTGTCCTCAACCTAGAATTAAACGAGACTGCCTTCGTAGGACAGGCGGAAAAGGAAACAGGAAGTATCACGTTGCTATGCCAATACATTTAGAGCATCGTTGCGCTCTCACACTACGTAAATGAAGGAAAATTATTTCTAAATTTGGAAAGTAATAAAAAAAAAAAAATGCTTTTACTGGTTTTATTTTGTTCAATGTTTGAGGAGCTGCAGCGTACGTACAGTATTTTTCAAATTAACAACGGTTGTTTACGGCGACGCAAAGAATTGTGGGTTATCTGTAGCAGCGAAGGATACACCTCATGCATCCTCCGAATTCCTGTGAAAGAAGGTCGCATTCGAAGGTCGCATTCGGAGTGTCCTACTTGCTTTTCTGAAATGAGACAGCCTCGATGACGTATGCAGCCTTCGAATGCGACCTCCGGAGGGCGCATCCTTCTAAATGAGACGCAGCTATAGGCAACAACTCCAATTGTTGCAATGCATTATGGGATTACATGCATCCTGCCTAAGAATTTGGTTAAAACAAGGTATCTTCAAAGCCTGCTTACTATTTAGAAGCCATTGGGTTGGGATTTGGAACAGAACTAGAATGTGCATCGAATGACTGACCAGTGCTGAATGACTGTACTTTTGTTTTGTCGGTAGGATGTGGTAAACCGGTACGCTCGACCTGACAGCAGTCCTGACAGTCAGTCTCTGCACTCGCTAACCAGCACAGAAATAGAGCGGCTGAGAGAGCGCACAAAGAACAAGATGACATCGCTGAACAACATGAGAGAACATGATTGGAGATCAGGTTAGGAGCTCTGAATCCGAAAGGAGATCACCTAGGGTTGGTTAGTCTTGTCCATCCAGACTACATTTGACTACTGCCGTTAAGTCTGGTCAACACTCCAGCTTAATCTGGCACACTCTGACAGGAAGAGACCAACATGTAAAACCTAAAGTATACTTTAGTAGGGTGACCATACATGCTCTTTTTCCCAGACACGTCCTGGCCAGGATTTCTATATTGCCAAAAATATCCAGGTTTTGGCTTTGTTTTCATACTTGCTGAAGGTAATGATCGAAAAGTAGTTTGACCAATAACATGCAGGCATTGTACATAATCGACCAATCGTGGCATGTGAGGAGTAGGGATCTACAGAGAACGTCAAGGCGATGCAAATGCGCTTACATATTAGGTGTTTGACTTGAAGCGGCACTGCACAGACGGATCAGGGTATGACATCAAAGTACCACAAGAGCGATTCGAAAGCATAATGAGCCGACTGCTCTCTACAGCTCTCACGGTACTTTGATGTCATAACACCGATCGGTCTGTACAGTGCAAACAAAGCCAAAACCTGGATATTTTAGGCAATATAGAAATCCGGGCTAGGACGTGTCCGGTAAAAAGGGCACGTATGGTCACTAGGGCTGGGAAAATAAATCGATGCATCGCGAATCGAGAAATGATTCCGCATCTATTCTGAGATTTTCCGAAATGCATCGCGATTCTTTCTCTAGTCGATTCTGAGCTTAGTTTTGAACAGCAGATGGTGCTGCATGCCGTACTCGGCTTGGTTCCAAATCCTTGCACACACTTGAACTAAAATAATCATTCATAAAATTCGAAAAGGTTGAAGCGAATTACAAGGGTGTTCACAGTGGGCTGTGTTTACATTAATCTCGCGTCATAAAATCATTGTGAGCTGAGGTGAAATTACATGACTCAGCCAAACGCACAAGCGCTCTTCAGCATTTCTTCATGAGCATTTGAGTGTGCGGATAAAAAAACTAGATTAGAGCGCCATCTGCTGTTAAAATCTAAGATCAGAATCGATTCCAGAGAGAATCGCGATGCATTCGGAAGATCTCAGAATCCATCCACGAATCGATTCTGCATCGATTTATCGTTGCAGCCCTAATGGTCACCCTAAATTTAGTTTTGATGGGGTCGCTTAAGGTCTTGATATATGCACAGCAGAGTTTTACACTTTGCTTAGTGTTAAAAAGAAGTTTCAAACAACTGAGCAGCAGTATATTGTTAGCGAACATCCATATAACAGTTTTAGTTTGAATGGTAGTTTGAATGTGTTTACCAGTCAGAGCAAACTTTTCTGGAAAGTTTTCTTTGGCAAACTCTTTTGAACTCAGTTTTGGTCTGATCGAAATGTTTGTTCGAAATGACATCACATCAGTTCATTCTTCGATTTCGCTTTACGTATATTGGGGGCCTTTAGCGTATGCATACAGCAGAACGCATAGCCTTTCAAAGTTTACTCCATTTAATTGAATGACTAAACACATACGAACTAGAAAGATTCAACTTTGTCCAGTATCTGCGCTATTTCTCTCCAGAAGTTATGGGTGATAAAAATGTCTTTGTACTCTTTTAAACTAGAGTTGTGGGTGTCTCTTAACCCTCTCACACAAGCGTTTTGTCTATTGTTGTTGTAATCGATCAATTTCTATTTTGATTGCAATGTCCTGGACCAGTGCTGCCACCTTGTGGACAAAGTAATTAGTTCAAAAAAATTAAAGGCGTATATGTGAGCTGAGGGTACAGAGTATGCAAGGTTAGCAACATCGGGCTGCACACATACAGTACTATGCTGATGTTGACATTTATGGCATGTGCACCATACGCAAAATAAAGAATACTTTGGGCTTAACACGACCAACTGCAGTTTGCTGTTTTGCGTGATTTTTAGGGGTGAATATATCTAGAATCCAAAGTACACAAAGACCAAAAAATGTCAATTGTGATATCTTGTTTTAGCTACTCAAAAGCTTTTCTTAATCAGTTAGCGCTATGCTAAGCTGTTAGCTTGCTAAACGCAAAGCCAGAAATGTAATCAGAAGCACTGAGATATGTATCTTTTGTGCTATCTAGGGGAAGTGTCAACAGAGGAAGGGGAGGAACTATGGCCACAGACTCCTCCTTCAACCAACCGACGTGTTTCCATCAACACCATTGCCACAGACCCCTGGTTACGTCCTAGTTCCTCAGAAACACTGAAGAGATTCATGGGCAGTCGCAGGCCATCCAGCCGAAACCACATAGGCCAGGATTGGGAAGGGCCGTCCACTTACCATGGTTAAATCTCATTCAAAACACATGAATTCTGAATTCTTATGACAGTTTTGCTATGTAGCTATTTTGTTTATACAAGTATATACAAACTTGTATACTTGAGGCCAAAGATGAACATTAACGATTTATAAGTCCAGTTTCTTCGTTCCTGTCTTTTAATTGATGTGAATGAAATATTGCACTTAGAAAGTTCTGGAACACTTCCTGTAGCATTAAGAGTCTGTTCCCTCCGGTCAGAGAGTGCAGTCTGGGAGATATTCACTTTGATGCTTCATACTGTGACTGTATGAACGTGTAAACTGCATGAATTCTGTTTATCAGGTGAGAGATATGGACTTCCAATGTTGTAATATGTAATTAGATTTTCATTTTTAATGATTGTTTTACGACACATGAATTGTAAGTAGGAATATGAGCTTATGCAAGCATAAGTTTACAGTCTAACTGAAAACATAAGCTAATTTAATTAGCATGTAAGGTAATGTCTATGGACTCTTTAATAAATATTTTAAGAAATTTCGAACACTTTGTATTTGATCTATCCACCTTATTTTTCCCATAAGAGTGGGCGCGGCCATTTGTAAAATTGTTCATTTTTAAAATGTAATGTCTGGCTTCCAGTGTCATCCACGTCCAGCTATTTTTAGTTGTACAAAACAGCTCGTTTTGCTGCTTGATATTGCAAACCGGTGTGTCTTACCATATTATTTTAGTGTATTATCTTAATTATGAACTCACTGGTTTGTAGCACAAGCAGTTTTACCGTTTACGGCAATCTTATTCATATTTCCCTACAGTAGTTAATGAACCGGAAGTCTCGCACATTCACAGAAAACGGCTGGCTTCTACGTTGAAAAAAACCCCAGTGAAATGTGATGCGTGTGTTCGCATTCTATAATTTTTTTACAGCTCAGTTCTTGGAAAAACGCGATTATAAGCAAAAAGTCACAATTTGATTTGTTGTTTCTGATACAGTTGACCATATAAAAACTCAGACTGTTTATTATGAAATTCAAACGGTAACTGAAATTGCTCAAACAGTGTTTCAATCGATTTTTTTTTTTAAATATAGCTTTGGCACTACTGTTAAAAAGGTAGGGGTTGGTAAGATTTTTTTTTTTTTAATTAGTTTTATATGCTCACCAAGGCTGCATTTATTTGATTAAAATACAGTAAAAACAATAATATTGTGAAATATTTTTTTACAATTTAAAATAACACTTTTCTGTTGTAATTTATTTTAAAATGTAATTTATTCCTTTGATGGCAAAGCTGAACTTTCAGTCTTCAGATTTTTTTTTCCAACATAAAAAACGGCTCTTTTTTTTTTTTTCTCCCGGAATATTTTTTGTTTGTTTGAAATAGAAATATTTTGGAACATTTGTATATATGTCACATAATCACTTTTTAAAAATTTTTTATTTTGGAATTCCCTTTCATAATTCAAAATTCATCAGAGCAAATGCACCAAGTTCCAAAACTTTATTAACCTACGATTGTGTGCATGAACCCACACACAATCGTGGACATACTCTAGATTTAATCATCAGTAGAGGTCTAAACATTTCATCCATTGTTATTAAGGACGTAGCACTATCTCTGCTTAGAATGTGTGGTGATAAGGATCAGTGTGGTATAGAGTTGTACAGATCATTTTATTCCATAATAGAAAACTTTACAGGGCTGTACCATTACAGTCACCCTCACTAGCCAGGAATGCTTCACATCCTTATTCCATCAACAGTTTTAAAGCGCAGCTATCATTAATTTCTATACAATACAACCCACCCCCAAAACCAAAGAGAAGATTTTAAATATATTAACTTTTTTTTTTTAAATTTGTACACGTAGAGTGAAGCCTAACTTCAAACATGGATACAAACCAGTGATTCAGATGCAGCTCACATTTAACTCGCCCTCAATTTTCAAGTTCCAGTTATTTCCTTTTCAAGGATCTCAGTTGCCCTCAGTGTTCAATTAAAAAAAGTGTCAGCATATATAAAATGGAGTAAATTGAACTCATCACTTCATATCGTATTAGAAATCTCCAGCTGGACAGTTATGGAGGGAAAGATGGCATAGTTCAATAATTTATCACAAAAGTAAAAATCTCCAGTGCATTTTGATCAAGAAAACAAGTGCAGCAAATTTCCAAGAAACAAACAAAAAGATACAGAAAACAAAATCTAGTGTTATGAGATTCTATTACAAAGCTGGAATTCTGTACAACTAGTTTCTTCGGAGTTATTCATGCTAATGTTAGCCATTAGCGGTGCAAAAAAAAAAAAAAATCTGAATCACTTGAGAAACATCACATCGCTTGATATGCAACCCTTCTGTCAAACAGCTTTTAATATAATGCCAAGACACTGTATTGAACTATATTTGGACCTTTTGAAGATCTCAAAGGTCAAGCATTTGTATAGTAGTAGCGATATTCAGCATCCTCATGATGTTCTAGATAATTTGATCCTATTGTACAAGGCCTGGTCATTTGTCCAGTGGATGGGACGTAATTCCTGAACTGGGATTGGCTGTTTGTCCAGAGCAGACCCTGAAAGGGCAGGCGGGGGGAGGTTGATGTTAGTACCATCATATCTGACGCAGTCCATCTTTTCTATCTCCTCGTTCCTCATTGGTTGCAGGAGATCAGATGCTCACGTCCTGCAGATCACAAGAGGAGTCCACTGCATGTCTGTGGCGTTCAGGAACAGGCACTGCTGTTGCTGCTTCTAAGCGTCGTTGGGAGTTTGGACGCCTGATGGCTGACCTGCTTCCAAAGTCTGGGTGATCTGGAACACCAATCCGATGCGCAGGAAGAACTTACGCAGGGCGGCCCTCAGCTCTGGGATCAGGTCAAACTGCATGATCTCACAAAGCAGAGGGTAGTATCGGGACGCGTGGGCCTTGAACTGCAAAGAAAACACATGTATTTTAATTCCTTTACATTTTCCCACCGCATGCCCTGGTGTAATCGGATTAACCCTGTGTTGATCAGCACCAGGTGTGCTCTCATAATTGATTATATCAACACAAACTAGTGGTATTGTCTCTATGTGTGACTCTGTAATGCATTAGTGCTGTGAGCAAGATTAAAAAAATGACTGAGCATTAATCATTCATATCAATTAGTTTGATTTGGAATTAAAACACTTTTCTGTTAAATAGATCTCAAGCTGCTGTCATATGGATCATCATATCACATTTACTAAATAAAATATGGTAACACTTTACTTGAAGGGGTGTGCATAAGATATGAAGGAGGTTTTATGCATGTTTATGACAGCTGTCATTAAGTGTCATTCGCTCAGTTATGTCATTTTTAATGCAAATATGACATTATTTGACCTAACCCTAACCTAACCCTACCCCTAACCATAGCCCATAACAGACATCTCAGACAATGTCATCTTTGCATTAAAAATTACATAACTGAGCGAATGACACTTAATGACAGCTGTCATAAACATGCATAAAAAACCTTCATATTCATGACATGTGTCATGTCATGATTATGAAGGTGTCATGTCAGTCTTATGCACACCCCTTCAAGTAAAGTGTAACCTAAAATATTTACCATCAAAAGTTTGGGGTTGGTAATTTTTTGTTTTTGAAAGAAATATCTTATGCTGCATTCTTTGATTAAAAATACAGTAAAAATAATAATATTATGAATTTATTCCTGTGTTGCCAAAGCTGAAGTTTTTAGCAGTCATTACTCCAATCTTCAGTGTCACATGATCCTTCAGATATCAAGTTTTTGAAAGAAATATCTTATGCTGCATTCTTTGATTAAAAATACAGTAAAAATAATAATATGAATTTATTCCTGTGTTGCCAAAGCTGAAGTTTTTAGCAGTCATTACTCCAATCTTCAGTGTCACATGATCCTTCAGATATCATTCTAATATTCTGATTTGCTGCTCAAGAAACATTTCATATTATTATTTTATTACGTTGAAAATAGTTGTGCTGCTTAATATTTTGTGGAAAAAAATGATGAATAGAAAGTTAAAAAAAACAGCATTTATTTGATTTTTTTTTATGTTGTGACATTACAAAAGTCTTTACTGTCACTTTTGATCAGCTGAATGTTTTTTTTTCTTAAATATTCATTTCTTAAAATAAATAAAACTTTCCAACCTCAAACTTTTGAACAATAGTGTTTATAATGTATACAACAAAATATATTATTAATTTATTAAGAATTATTAAATATGTTAACATATTTACTAAATAATAAAAGTAAGTAAATGCATATATTTGATCAAATATATTTACATATTTTATATATTAAGTCAAAAACTTTATATAACCAATTTTCACTTACAAGCTATTAGGTACAGTTACAAGGCTTGAATGCTCAATTGGTCATTGGTCAGTATCAGACGTCAGCACATGAAATATCCATATTAAAATATAATATTAAATAAGAGTAAAGTGTTAGTTTTTTTTAATCATTTGCATTTGTTTTAAAATTATTTTCATATAAATCTCATGAACAGTCTTGCAGTTCCCATCATGAACCACTAGGGGATTGCAAACCCTCAGTTGGGAAATGCTGGACTGAACAATTCTATGCAGCTTGACACATGTATCAGCAGTGAATCAGACACTCACCCTGTCATCACTGATCTTGAGCACTTTGGTAAGGAAGAGCAGCAGTAGGTTGGTCCAGGCCTCGCGGTGGCTCTCAGACGTCAGGGTCAGGAAGTAAGCCACAGCGTCACTGCACACGCTAACAGACCGAAAAAGAGACAGAGGATTTCACATAAATATTCCACGTACACCGCAAACATCTTGAATACAGCCTTGGTGACCTCTGCCATGACCTCTGATAGGCTCCTCCCCTCATTTGTCTTATGTAACCCCCATCTGCCCTGCAACTTCCTTCACTCATCATGACCTAATCTCACCTAAATCCCCTTTAGCCTGGTTAAGCGTGTCTGCAGGGCCACTGGGCCGATGATTAGAGTCTCTGATAGTCTTCCTGCAGACAAGGAAGTCAGAGTCTGACCTGGCCTCTTTCTCATGATTACACCCTATTAGCAGTGAAGTCTGAGAGTCAGGGACACTTGTGTTCATGCTAAATGGAAGCGCACAGGTCTGAGACTCTGGGATAGAGTGAAATTAGTGCTCAGTGTAGTGTGTTTCTCGTTTTAAAGCTTAATCTGCTAGCGCTAATGTCTGTTACTCAACTAATCGAACAAACGATGCCCTAATGGAACGCTCTTTCTCTGTTGGATCCACGCCAGAGCACCAATCCCAATTCAATAAAGCAAACCCACACTTTCACTTCAGGAATTATTAAGCAGAGTGACCTTTGTCCATCATAAAAATGAACAAATTGGAATGAGGAACCAACATGGCTTTTAATGTACTGCCCTTCTGACGTCCAGGTGTTTTTAGATTCTGAACAATCCTACAGTTGAAGTCTTTATTTGACTCTAGCTGCATGCTGGGTTCCTGCAGGGCAACCTCTGGATCGTCCCGTCAAAACATCCTGTGAGTTTATCCAGTAGGGTTCTACTGGACATTATTTTTAAGAGAATCCTAATTATACTGGAACAGTTATACCCGGAAACTTGTCACATGATGGAAGTAAAATAGTCAGCGAATGCCATTTCATGTTGTCGTGGGACACACAAGTGTATGCCTCCTTTTTATAAAATACACACTTTTAATTTGTGCTACAGTCATGAACACAATTTGCTACTTGTCATTACTAGTTGGTGGTGTGTTTGGATATATTTTGGATATAATATATTTGGATATAATTTGAACAGGGTTTCTGCAGGATTTTGAAGCTCAAATTTAAGACTTTTTAAGACCTGCACAAATAAAATGAATACCATATGAGCGGGTTAGGGCAATGTCTATAGTAACATATTAAACTGTAAAATGACTGTAAAAAGCATGATTTACAGTTCAGATTCAAGTTTTCACAAAAACAAAGTTTTATAAAATGATACACTGCACATTTCAGCCTTTAAACCATTTTTAATAAAATGGATGAGTCAAAAGTATTAATTATTATATTAATTTAAACTATGTATATATATATATATAATATATTGAAATAAATTAGGTTAACTATTTCAAGAAGGTTACCAACGGGTATGTTTAGGGTTAGGAGTTGGTTAGGAAAATAATTGTGGTTAGGAAAATAAAAGTGAATACAATTAAACAACTGCATAATTCCTTAAAAATAATAATATACAGAATTGAATAGCAAATGCTATAGAATAGTATGAGCTGCTAATATATACATACAAAAAAATCAATTAAAATAATAAAAAAAAAACTAGCCTATAGAGTCCTAGAAATGCGGTTCTGAAACTGCAGCCTCCGGAATACCCTACTCCAATAAAACAGGCTTACTGAAAATGCACATACATTCTCTGCCAGCAGGAGGTGCTTTCAGAACGGCAGAAATAGAACTGTTTCCCCGGTAACGACAGTAAACAAAGCAGCGCAGCAACGGACTTTGAAACGTGCAGCGCTTGTGTTTATTTAATAAACTTTTGAAGTTTAATCGTCACATTAAGCTATATTGCAATTCTGGTCTTTCCGTCCCCAAATTTAAGACCTCCTGAAATCATAATTAAGACTTTCTTGTACAATTTAAGACTTTTTAAGGCATTAAATTTGATACAACTAAATTTAAGACTTTTTAAGACCTCGCGGAAACCCTGTTGAATCTACAAGCAAGTACAGAATGTGTCATCAAAATTTTTGGTCCATTTTTCCAGAATAGTACGTACTACTTATTACTGTTTTATTTTATATTTTTTAGTCTGTGTGTATACATATTTCATTTAAATAATATTTATTTGAAAACTGTTTTTTTTTTTTATATTGTTAAAATTTAAAGCAATTGTAATTGTTTTCTATTTAATATATTTTAAAATGTAATTATTAAAAAGAATTTTCAGCATCATTACTCCAGTCTTCATTGTCACATGATCCTTCAGAAATCATACTGATTTGCTGCTCAAGGAACATTTCTGATTATTTTTCAACGTTGAAAACAGCTGAAAACGGCTTAGTATTTTTATTTTTGCGGAAACTGATACATTTTTTCAGGTTTCTTTAATGAATATAAAGTTCAAAAGAACTTAATTTATTTGAAATAGAAATATATTGTATAAATGATAAATGTCTTTACTATCACTTTTGATCAATTTAATGCATCCTTGCTGAATAAAAGTATTAATTTCTTTCAAAAAAAGAAAAAAGTCTTACCCTAAAGGAATAAAAGCCACAAACTCTTTTTTTGAGTTCCCATGGTCTTTAAGATAATATTTGATTTCTGTTATAGTTAAAATATCAGAAGATGTCTCTTCAGGCACACAGAAAGATGTGAACTGTACCAAAGACAGCAGAAGCTATGAGCATGTAATTAGCTGAATAATGTTTGCATGGCCATGTGCAGTGATGTCTTACTTGAGCAGTCTCCTCTGCACCTCCTCCCAGGCGTCCTGCCTGCTCTGGTCCGTGTACATGCGGAAGAGGATGCGCAGGCCACACGCCAGGCTGCTGGTCTCCTGTTTCAGCAGATTGGGCTTCGACTTCCCTTTGAAACCTTATCACACACGCAGAGACACAATGAGCCCTTTTAATGTGGGACAGGAGAAGAAATCAAGCCAGACATGACAGACTTTCCATTAGGTCACACAGGTGGCTCTATCTGATAACGGAGGACGTGATACGACGTGACCTGTAAGCTATGTGGCGGCTTTTATAGATGTGGAGAAATAAACTCCTAACAATGGATATATTTATTGCATCTCAAGTTTCTAACAACAAAGAAATGATCACGAGTACTGACCAGCCTTCCACAGCGCAGTTCTCTGTTCGTTATTGGAGTTAAAGGCCTTAGCAAAGTGATGAGACTCTAGAAGACAGTCGAGCAGTTTAAACAGCTGTTCTGAGGTCAGGTAGCGATACATTCCCTGGTCCTGAGTATCCACGTGTACATCAGCGTCCAAAGCATCTCTCTGCAGGAAAACACACTTCATTTAGACTGTATAACTCACTATAACTTTATCAAAAATCCTTTAATAAAACAAGTTTTACTCGATAACCATTTAAATGATGTTGTGGCCTAGCATAAGGGTTTTTAAGCTTTTAATCTTGTATTATTAGTAGTATAGTACTTTTAATATGTTATTATTAATATATGTGACCCTGGACCACAAAACCAGCCTTAAGTCGCTGGGGTTTATTTATAGCAATAGCCAACAATACATTGTATGGGCCAAAATTATTGATTTTTCTTTTATGCCAAAAATCATTAGGACATTAAGTAAAGATCATGTTCCATGAAGATATTTTGTAAATTTCCTACTGTAACTATATTAAAACTTTTTTGATTTGTAATATGCATTGCTAAGAACTTATTTATTTGAAATAGAAATATATTGTATAAATGATAAATGTCTTTACTATCACTTTTGATCAATTTAATGCATCCTTGCTGAATAAAAGTATTAATTTCTTTCAAAAAAAGAAAAAAGTCTTACCCTAAAGGAATAAAAGCCACAAACTCTTTTTTTGAGTTCCCATGGTCTTTAAGATAATATTTGATTTCTGTTATAGTTAAAATATCAGTTATGACTGGTTTTGTGGTCCAGGGTCACATATTATTAATATAGCAGAATTAAACTGAATTTTCTCCATTTTTCTCAAACATTTCTGATGATGATATGGATGGATGGATTTCCCGATCGTGATCCCATATATATATATATTTCATAATCAGAGTTTGTGAAGAACCTAAAATGGTACCTGTGCTGCTGCGAAGTTTTCAGCATCCTCCTTCTTACTAGTTGCAGGAAAGAACACAATGTTGTCTATGGTCTGAATGAGCTCCAGCTGGACGACACACTTTATGAGCAGAGCTGCAAACAGCCGCTGTTCCTGGACTTCTGGGGAGATTGCATATGGAAACACAAAATGACCAGCTGATAGTCAGTAGGCTCTGAGTGCATTATGAAATCAGGCTAAAATCGGGGCTAAAAATAATACTGTTAAATTCAATTCATGAAAATCATTAAGGATTATTACATGGTTCTCTGGATTTTCTCGATTCTAACTGGTCATTTGTGGCATTCTGCTATCAAATACTGTTGTATTTTTGCAAAAACTTATAATTAATGAGTATAATAATAATAGTTTCATTGTTTAGTTTCAAATCTTTCAGTTATGAAATATTGTGGAGCCAAAAAAAAAAAAAAAAAAAAGAAATATCTAAATTGCATTAACTGAACATTGTGGACTTGTCACCGCAAACAAACAAAATGCTAAATATCTTTTTTAACAATGTTCGCTTGTACTTGACTTCTCACCACAACTTGCAAACAACACCCTTAATAATCTGGATGGTTGGCCACCCTGACACATGCCTGAAGCCACACTGAACTGACTCTGCCTGCGGTTGTCAGCCAAAGCCTTCTCCATACTGTTCACTGACTGCTGGTCATCTGACCGAGTCTGAATATCCACTGACTTCTGGGAAATGGAGTCCTGTAAGCACCAGATCAGTACTTTTTAATGTTATAACATGAAATGAACTCATACAGCACTAGAAGAGCATCTGGTTGGGATGACCCTCCATGAACACTTAAACGTTGAGCACAGACTGGAAATCTTATTTGCATACCAGCTGTTTATCAGAGTCGAGCTGAGTCACGTGATCTCCCTCTGTACCAGCCGGTCTCCACGTCAACAGCCTGAAAACAACACAGAGCTGGGTTAGAGGGGTCATGCTACGCAGCAGGTGCCTTTTACAGTATAATGATTAGGTTGCCACATCAAGCTAAATAAATACAATTATTTATTTATTTATTTTTAAATAGAATTGTCTTCTTTACACAATTATGCCAAAACAGTAACAGGATTCGATGGTAACAGGGCTGACAGTTCTACAGCTTTATTTCACATTACATGCCTTCTGTGTAAGTTATTAAAAAAAAAAATATCACAATTTATTGCAGATATTTCTACAAATATCAAGCATTTAATAATCAGTCGTTGACTTACAAAATCATAGTAACAGGGTTGAAAATTTAACAGTTTAGCTACAACATGTTTATTAGAAAGAGAATTTAATGGAAATATTTACACAAATATTCAGAACAAAAATATCACAGTAACAGGGCTGACACTTCTACAGTTAATTTAGCTACAAGATGTTTATTCAAAAGAGAATTTAATGCACATATTTCTACAAATAGAGCATTTAATAATCAGTTGTTTACTTTACAAAATCATAGTAACAGGGTTGACAGTTTTAAAGTTAATTTAGCTACAAGATGTTTATTAGAAAGATAATTTATTGCAGATATTTCTACAAATATTGAGTATTTAATAGTCAGTTGTGTACTATGCAAAATCATGGTAACAGGGTTGATATTTTAAGATCATGATGCCTATTGATAATATGTAAAACATGATAAAAACAAGACTTGTCCTTAAAGAGTTCACATTCTTGAAAGAATAAAGCTGTTAGGACATTTTTTAATTGTGGAATAGATGATTATTTTAGGAAGGTAAAAATATGATGTTAACAGGGTTGATTTTGGTATAGAGAATAAAGAACTAAATGCTATTTTTCATAAATTTATTTTCAGAATGTGCATTTACAAAGAAAGCATCAGAGTTTCTGTTGGAGATAAAAAAAAGCTATATAAACAAATTACCATTATCTAGGCATTAAGTCATTTTTACACATTTATATAAGAGGGACACTATTAACATTCATTTTATAAAATGACCCCTTATGAAAACATCAAACCATCAATTCTGGAGAAAGAAAAAAAAAAAAACCTTTGGGTGAACACTCACATGTGTGGGATGGTGGTTTTGAAGATGTCTAGCATACAGTTGCAGGTCTTGTCCCAGGTCTCAGCGTTAAACTTCTCACCATTGAGAATGACCACATTTTCAAGGCAATTAGTGCCTGATCTCGCTAATTGCTCATTATCTGTGAGGAGAGAAGAGCGAGTGAGATCATGACCTGAAGTCATAATTCACATATGCATTTTCAGTGAACTGCCTATACACAAAATATTCCAGTCCTCAGTATTTTGAACAATGCGTGTTGTTTTCTCAACAGGGTCACTGCAAATGTACTGCAATTGTAACTCGTCCCTTGCTGGTATTGTACACTCACCTTGCTGCACACACCAGTAGAGCTGAGAGAGGATATCATCTAAAAGAACATCGCTGAGAGCTTCAAAGTACTGTGTGAAAACGTCACAGATAGCATAAAGTGCATGATTGCAGGTGGTGGTCATCCACTCCGCTTTCTGAGGGAAAATACAAAATAAAACATTAGCCACGGTTTTCCATCCTTGGCATGAAGATACTGGAGTGCTACCATATGATTATGAAGAGTCCCTTTCCAAGCGATATCTGTGCTGGTCACACTTTCTAAAATGGACGTCTTATTGTCTTCTAGGACAGGTTTCAGTGCTGATGTTGACTTGCCTCAGTCTGTTGCTCAGGGAGCTTCATGTTGTCGAAGATCCTGAACACGATGCGGAACAGATCCTGCCACCAGTGTTTCTCGTAGGTGTGACCGTATGTCTTCATCACCTCAAACATCACCGTCAGACCCCTGACAAACAAAACAAAAATATATCGTTGGGATAGGGTGAAAAAGACTGACAATGCTGTACGCATGATTCTAAGAACATTTCAGTATTAAACTGTTAGCAGTAACTGTAGCCTGAAAACTGACACTTGAAGCACACTTTAAATGTTTTTGTGAAATGTTTTGCTTGAAAATATAATTAAAATACAATATCGTTCCAAAGTCTGGAGTTGGTAAGATTTTTAGTTTGTTTTTCAAAGAAGTCTGCATTTACTTGATTAAAAATGCAGTAAAAACAGGGTCTGTGTACTTTTACGTCCATTTGTTTTTCGTTTTTTAACCATGACGACAAAAATGAAAAAAGAACGGTTGTATTTTTAAATGCTATATTGAAAACCAAAATTGAAATTAGAACCGTACACACAAAATGCTGCCCGGAAAAAGTAAAATATTGACTTCTTTTCAGATTTTTGTTTATGAATTTTTGCACCTTTTATAAACATTTTCAAAATGCACAAATATAGAAAATTTGGATTTTACAAGTTTTCTTTGGCCAAATTAGAAGTCATGCTTCTCCCGATAGAGCCGTCTCTGGAACAATGCAGAGACCTAATACATTACTTTAAAATATGATTTTAAAATAGACATTGCCGATTTCTGGGAACATTATCGTCATGAAATTATATATTGAGGTATAATTTTGTCATAATTTTGTGTGCTATCTGGGACACAGTATCGGAGAGGACTGTGCATGGTCGCTCAAAGCACGTACAGTACATTGTGTTAGACCACTACACACAAGGCTTTAATATATGGGGTAAATATATAAATATACTGTAGAAATATTTAAAATTATAATTTCTCCTACTTCTCCAGATACAGGCAGGCCCGGTTCCAGAATCGAATCACCGAGGGTACTTCTGAAATTAGTGAGGGTGCTCTAGCCTTAAAGGAGACATATTATGCCCCTTTTTACAATATGTAATATAAGTCTCTGGTGTCCCCAGAATGTGTCTGTGAAGTTTCAGCTCAAAATACCCCACAGATCATTTATTATATCATTTTGAAAATGCCTATTTTGAGTGGAAGCAGAAACACACTGTTTTTCGGGCCTGTGTCTTTAAATGCAAATGAGCTGCTGCTCCCCGCCCCCTTTTCCAGAATAGAGCTGCGCCATTACAGCTCGGACCTGCTAAAAACATCTGTTTTGGTTCTGATTATCATGTTTATCGCGTTGAAATCATGCGTTTTAAACCATATTAGTTTAAACTTCTGATATATGGTTTTCTGAGCGCACACATCCGAAGCACACGGACAGAAAGTGGCTGTCACCGCATGAGGGTAATAAACTAAGTTCTCATTCACACACAAGTTTACGTTATAAACACACACGAGTTACAAAAACAGTCGGTTATGTCAGTGAAGAAATAAACAGCTGGGAAATAAATCGCATGTTTGTTTTAGATATGTGTGGCAGCAGCAATATACAGTAAATAAATCAATAAATCCACTGCTCTGTTGCCTCCTCTGAGGCTGGGACTCTAAACAGTGTTCTGTGCTCGTCTGTGCAGCCAGAGACAGAACAGTTAGCATGTTTTTCTCAAACTTTCACCGTGGCATTAGAACTGGTACACCGTTGTCGCATGTGAAATCAAAAAGACGGCGCCGTGGGTGGAAACATGCAGATTAAGGGGTGGTAATATTATAATGAGATCCCTTTGCCACGTCACTAGGGGAGCATCATTGCAATGATAGTGACATCCGCATATAAATGGTGCAATTATATGCGGATCTCACTCCCGGAACTCTGCAGTGTGTGAGCGGTCACTGGTCCTCTTAGCATCATGAAATACAAAACTTATTCAAATTCCGAGTGGATTATAGCCAAGAAAGCCCGCAAAGATTATAATCACTAAAAAGCATCACTCATTAAAATAGAAGCTGAAAATAGAAACCTTTGAAGCTCTCCAGAGTTCAAACACAAATACACACTGGAGCGTTTGGAAGATGTTTTCGCTAGTAGCCTCTACTATTTCTACAGCTTCACCTGAGGTGCTCTTGCTTTCGTTTCGTTCCCTCTAGCACTCCCGTATAGAACCGGCCCTTGATACATTTAAATGCAAATAACAAGTATTTCATTCACGTTTTTAGGCGTGAAAAATTATCAAGATCATAAAAATATCTAAGCCAGAGGTTTTCATAAAGCAATAGGTCACCGGTAGCCACGTCAGTACGTGAGTCTGAGACGCTAAAAAAGCTAGAAATTAAATTTAGCATTTACAGTATCTCACAGAAGTGAGTACACCCCTCACATTTTTGTAAATATTTTATTATATCTTTTCATGTGACAACACTGAAGAAATTACACTTTGCTACAATGAAAAGTAGTGAGTGTACAGGGCACTGGAAGTTCAACATGGCACCTCATGGCAAAGAACTCTCTGAGGATCTGAAAAAAAGAATTGTTGCTCTACATAAAGATGGCGTAGGCTATAAGAAGATTTATACATTAAGCTTTATATAATTTTTTACTGAAATACAAATTTTGAATAATGAAATTTAGTTTGTGTCTGCTTATTACATTCATCAGTGTTTGAACCATTAACGAAAAAACACATTTTCTGTATTTCATTTCTGGGTTAAAAAATGCAAAACGAATGGAAGCTAAAGTACACGGACCAAAGAGCAATGTTGTAAAACATTAATACAATTAAATAAAACTGTTTAATATATTTTTACATTTAATTTACTCTGTGATGGCAAAGCAGAATTCGGTGCACAGAAACATTTCTTATTGTCATCAATGTTGAAAACAGTGCTGCTTAGTACTGCTCAGTGGATTTTTTAAAGGATTTTTTTGTTGAACATAATTTTTTATATTTATTTGAAATAAAATTAAAATATTTACTGTCACTTCTGCATTTTAATTTAATGTATTTTAATCAATTTAATGCATGCTTGCTGAATAAAATTATTTCTTAAAAAAAACTCACCTCAAACTTGAAATATTATAAATTTTTTATTGGAGATTTGAGAATTCCATTTGCCATGGAATTTTTTATTATATTTTTTGTTTACTAAATGCTTTTTCTCACAATTCTTTACAATGTGTGTGCTTTTTACAAACTTTACTGGAAAAAAACACACTGTAGGAGCAAGTTAACTCTCATGCTGTAGTTTAAAACATTTATCAAAAACTTTATAAAACGTTTTTGAGATTTGTCTGTATTGTGGGTTTGCCACTAACCTGGTCCGGACATCCAGCTTACACCTGTTGATGATGCATGACAGCTCAAAGAGAATAGGGAACCAGCCTCTCACCCAGACGCGGTCCTCCGGCGCAACATTCATATCATCACTGGTATAGTCTTTAAATGCCTGCCGACACAGAACACAGTTTGATCACAGACCCTTATTTGATTTGCTTAGCACATACTCAACACAAACCAGAACACACATGCTGCTTGACTATAAGCTCCATTCACAGATCAAAAGGTTTTTTCCCCAATCTGGCAACCCACAGTGAGAAGCAGTGGAGGGCTTCACTAATCTCCACTTCAGAAACACCAGAGGACTAAAGCACTTAACAAGCACAAACACAGCTCATAACACAATCACCCTTCATGGAGAGCAGAAAACAGATCGTTTACATTTTCCATCTACTTAATAAAGGCCTTTAGGTTTTGCTCATTACTGCGTCTGGTAATGAGAGTTTTCTCGTTAAAAGTGCTCGGTGGTCTCAAGCGTAACCCATTTAGTGAATGTCTCTCTAAAGCCTGACCTGGGGTCAGATCATAATTCAGCTGTTATGGAGAGCACACTCATTAGCACTGACCTGAGGTCGGTCGGAGACGTATTTGGCGCAGTGACGGATGAGACGGATGGCCTCCATGCTGGTATCGGGGAAAGAAGCGTTGCAGGCAAACTCAGACAGACATTTGACAGCGTCCTGGAAGGAATCAATGGTAGCTGGGAAATGCTTCTCAAATACATTCGCTGTGAGGAGAGAAGAGACGACAGAGGACTTTTAAAAACAGCACTTTTATACAAATAAAAATTAATTAAAAGTTAATAAATGTTCACAATGCAAATCTTCCTTTCCACTCCACCCAGAAGTGTAGGGTGGGAAAAAAACTAAAACAAAACACACACACATACAAAAAAACTAAAACGGTAAGTGCAAAAAATGATAAATTATAATAAATACCATAAATATAAATAGAATATTTTTAGCTGTAATAATGTTAAGATGTAATAATTTACAAAAATAATAACAATAATTCAATCCTTTATTTTATAACAATATATATATATATATATATATATA
Source organism: Sinocyclocheilus rhinocerous (assembly GCF_001515625.1). Lineage (NCBI taxonomy): Eukaryota > Metazoa > Chordata > Actinopteri > Cypriniformes > Cyprinidae > Sinocyclocheilus > Sinocyclocheilus rhinocerous. Next base: position 481,613 of record NW_015644380.1, read on the forward strand.
TTATTCATATAGAACTAAATTACTTTTTTGGTACAAAAAAAAAAAAAACCTTGACTAATAAGTGGAAAGAAAAAAGAAAAGGAAAAAAACACTAAATAAGGAAAACAATTAATTATTTTAAATAAAATGCTTCATAATGCCCAAATCAGAGAATCCTTGTCTCCATCAGGCACTTACTGACGATGTGTCCAGTTGTCTGGAAGGCCAGCTCTACTATACTCTCATCCTGATCAGAGGCAGCGAGATGGAACACAGAGAAAATGTTCTTCCACCCTGATCTAATATTCCCAGCTTGTGAGTTGACCATCTGGGCTATACAGCGGACCACCATGTCCCTAATGGTAGGAGATCTGTAGATGGAGAAGCAGCATGTGAATAAAGCAGGAACACACACACACACACACACACACACACACACTCGCTCTCTTCATCTCATTCTGCAGGGGCAAACACGTGTAGACAAGTTCATTTTTCTCCATCAGTCATGGAGTTTAGTCATGATGGCTTCTGACACTGTGTTCACTCACTAAGCCTAATGAGTACTGCAGGGTCCATATGAGCTAATATAACTTTCTCTTCTTCGCTTCCTTCCACTGATGGAGAAGCTACTTAGAAAGTGAAGATTGCCAGGCTGCTTCTAATTTAAAATAGTCAGGCTGTAGTTGAGCTACCTTTTGGAAAAACATAGTTAGTTGCTCTACAATGAGGAATTCAATGAAGATGGAAGCATTATATTTAGAACTAATAAAATAAATGAAAAAAGTTTATGTAACTGAATTTGAAAACATTTCAATATGTATTTTGCTATCAAATTTTTTGAAATGTGAACACTGCTAAGTGTACAAAATGAACCATTAAATGAATTCATAAAAATTAATTGCTAATTACCAGTGTTGTTATTGTTACCTAAACCTATTTAAAAAATAAAAAAAAGTTGTCAATTTCATTAATAAAGCAGAAATAAAAGTCTATAAAAAGTCTATAAGAAATGTTGCAAAGCAAATAACTAAAATAAAATAAGAATAAAATAAGTTGAAGTACTAATATTTTACTAAAACTAAACCTAAAACTAAATTACTGAAACTGAAATTAAAAATAAAGCTAAATAGAAAAAAAGATAAAAATGACAAAAGAACATCAAAATTCAAAATATTAATTTGTTATTGGAAAGCTGCAATATGGAGCTTTTGTCACTTGATTTAAAAATTAAGTTATTTTAACTTTTAGTTATTCTCTATGGATCAATACACCATTAATGTTAGAGAAAGGAATGAAGAACTATGTAATGTAGCTGTAATTTAAAAACATTTAGAGGCAGGCACTCCAGTCTCCTGAATGCAGAGCAGAGCCCTTCAGAAGATGACATTTACAAGCAGTTCATCCACTTGAGAGAAACAACAACTACGTTCAGCACAAGCCTTGCGTCTCTAACCCGTCTTAAAGGGATAGTTCACCCAAAAATGAAAATTTGATGTTTATCTGCTTACCCCCAGGGCATCCAAGATGTAGGTGACTTTGTTTCTTCAGTAGAACACAAACGAAGATTTTTAACTCAAACTGTTGCAGTCTGTCAGTCATATAATGTAAGTGGATGGGAATCACGGCTTTGAGAGTCAAAAAAACATACACAAACAAAACCAAATTAAACTATCGAAACGATCGGTCTGTGCAAAAATCTGAACAGTATTTATATCGTTTTTTACCTCTGATGCACTGCAATGTCCAAACTGTCCTGAGCGCGTTCTCAACAGCCGGCCATGGACACTCTATCTACAATCTCAATTAGGAGTGTCAATGGTCCACTTGAGAGATAGGTGGCGGTGAACTATCCCTTTAAGGCTAGCCTTACACATTTGTACATCAAACCATGCAGTTTATTACAGTTTGTTTGGTTATTCAACTGACACTCTACATTTGAAGAAGGTCTGGCCTGCGTTATTCAGTGATATTTCACTTTCATCACAGTGTAAATTGAAACGCTCACCTGTTCTTTTTCATTATGTGCTCAAACGGCCTGAGGAAATCCTTCTGGAATCTGAAATTGGCCAACTCGCCTTTCTCCAAAAATTTCATGGACAGCTGCCTCAGAGAATCCACAGCAAAAATAGCGACATCCTCATTGGGATTACAGCCGACCTGGGCCCAAACAGCAAGAGAAAGTGAAGGGAAACGTTAAAGCATCGAGAGCGCTGTTTTCATTTTCGGCTCTTCTTCAATCTATTAGATATGCCCTCCCGCAGGCAGAGTGAAATTTAAAAGCATCATTAGATTTCTCTGATATTTTACAAAGCCACCGTGACACACACTCTTCATGGACCGATTTCCTTCCGGCCCTGATTTGGTGGCCGCTTTGAACTCACCTTATTGAAATGATCCCCTATAACCTCCCATATCCTGGACCACTGCAGCCTGATACGACCCATGTTGTAGTACGATATCTCCACAATCTTCTGCAGACTGAACATTCGAGGGTGTGTAGGGGAGGCCAATTCGTCCATCGAGACAGCACACAGCCATCGTACAAAATCCACTGCAAGACACAACATCTGTCAACAAGATGTCACATAAATCTTCCCTGATACGACAGAGCAGGTCATGGGTTCAAATTCCAGAAACCCATAATTTAATTTAATTAATGTAATGTAATGTAATTTAATTTAATTTAATGCTTCTATTGTAAGTCGCTTTGGATAAAAGCGTCTGCGAAATGACTAAATGTAAATATAAATGTTGATTCTGCAAGGACGAATAAATTGATCAAAAGTGACAGTAAAAAATATTTATAATGTTACAAAAGATTCGATTTTTGAGCACCAAATATAGCATATTAGAATGACTTCTGGAGGATCATGCGACACTTCACACTTCACAAATTCAGCTTTGCCATCACAGGAATAAACTGCATCTCAAAATGTATTAAAAGGGATAACAGTTACTTTAAATTATAATAATATTTCACAATATTACTGTTTCACAGACTTTCGTTCAAAAACATCGACCTCAAAATTATTAACGGTTGTGTAAGTGTAAATGTACATGTCTGCCAAATGCATAAATGTACACATGAAATCTTGAACTTACCGATAGCATTTCCATCAAGTCTGGTAGAGCCTGTGAATATCCTGCAGAGAAGAATACGAGTGTTTGTAACAGTCCAGAGACATTAGTGTTTGTAACATTATGAGGTTCATTAGAATTAATGATAACCATCATACCGGTCTACAGCAACTACCACACTTTGCGAGCTGGTCTCTCCGATAGACTCCTGAATGCTTGCGATCTGTTTGCGATCAACGTTCCCTCCTACAGCGAGAAAAATCATATTGTTTATACAAACACAAACTTCATTTCACACAATGCTGCTGGATAATTATATTGGATTATCATAAAGCAATCTTAATCATAATTTAGCATGAGTTAAAATGTTTTTTGATGATGCAATGGCAAATGGAAAAGCTGCAATTCTGATGGTGCTTTTGTTGAAAGTAATGTCTCTTGTCTTTTGACAAAAATGTCCTTTAAATTCAGATACTGTCATATATTCATGAACCTATTTTACTCTGATTGAAATGTTGAAGAACAATTTTATTTTACAAACCAAACATTACCTACATTTTTACAACCTGATAAATGTATACTATTTAGCTTTTAATTTAAACATTTATTAAAGATATAAAGGATTTATTAACACGGATATAATCTTAAAATCATTTAACTACTGCCATGCTGCATCCTTTTCATCTCATTTGTGTTTGCCTATTGACGAATAAAAAAATCCTGTCAACGAACATTTTTACTCTAACAGATCAAATTTCAAAATAAAAAGAATACATTTCTAAATATTTAGCTATTAATTAATTTGAAACACATATTAAACAATTTACACAGATTCCAAAAATAATTTATTTATACTGTGCTTTTTTTGTCTCTACCCTGTTATTAACAAAATCCTTTGTCACCAAATATTTTTGTTCATTTCATTGATGCGAGGATGACTGCTGCCCATGTGAAGTGTGACTGACTGACCCAAGCCCAGGTACTCGTCAGACGTCTGTTCCTTGGTGCTGGTGATGAAGCCTTCCTTCCCCCGTACGGTTCCTGATATGTACCGAGCCTTCACTCCTGTCCCGATGAGCTGGGCCAACTCCAGCTGACTTATGCACTTCAGGATCTGCAGCACACATAGACAGAATAATAATACCTCACAAAATCTGTCTGCCAATCACATTGCATAGGAAACATACAGGCCTGTCAAAGAGCTGGGTTTTGGTAGAGCTCACCTCATGCCAGGAGTTTCCTAAATAATTTCCATCCGTGTGAGCCACTGTGATGAGGGTCTTGATGGTGTCGATGTTCTTCTGCTTCATCTCGGTGATACCCGAGCTGGCCGTCAGCAGCGTGAAGCGGGCCAGAGCCTGTACATATGCGTCTCGCTCCAACTGGAACAAACCAACACAGAACAAAAACTTTTGGACCCAGTGATGACTGAAATCTTGGTCTGTTTCTCACTGAAAGCTATCGTACGAGTCCCACTTTTATGAAATATTAGTGTTCCTTTTGAAGCTTTACAGCTCCGATCCCAATTTATTGTAACTGTATGGAAAAGAGCGACATGCGCATTTCTCAAAATATCTTCTTTTGTGTTCCACAGAAGAAAGTCATAAGGGTTTGGAATAACATCAAGGTGAGTAAATGATTTAAAGTTTCATTTCTGGGTGAAGTATTCCTTTAAGCAATCGATCATTCCAGGCAAGTATGAGTTTTTAAAGGTGCTTATTCGAACAGAGACTGAATAGTAATGCAAACAAATGCCAGGCCTTTCTCGGCTTCAGTAAATTACCTCTTCACTGTTAATGCAATGTGTGTAATTACCTGAATGCTGAAGATGCACGCTATCCTGATAGCACAGCGGATTCCCTCCAGGCACAGAGAGGCCACCTCAGTGTCATCACAGTCCTGCAGACCCACACTGAACGCAGCCAGGAAGGGTGTCCAGGCCAGCTATGAGAGATCAAGATAATATGGGATGAGTATTTGCATCCAAACAGAATGTATGTGTATGTGTAAGCACATGCGGGGAATACCTTAAACATTGGTCTGACGTGTTCGAGGTGGGTGGCACTTGTAAAGGGGGCCTGAACGTGGCTCACGGCCTCCATCAGAGCCTTGGCGGTTTTTGCCATCTGCTCCATCTCAACATTATACAGAAGCCTCCTCTGCTTCTCACTGGCCACACCTGATCCAGATATAATAGCAAAATATGCCATCAGTCACCACAAAACATACCTCAAAATATCAAAATAATCACAGAACAAACATGTTCATTTGTCCTCTTGGAATTCCAACAGCTTGGCTTTAAATAATAATAATAATTCTATTTAATGTTTTAATATATTATTATTATTATTATGTGAATATAATATATTCTTTTTATGTTAACATTTTAAATTATTATTATTATTATTATTGTAATATACATTTTATTTTTATTAAAAAAATAGATGAAATTATTATCATCATTGTTAATAACAAAAATCATTAAATGACTAAAATGAATACTAATTTAATAACAATTACAAATTACTGGACTACTTAGTTCAGAAAACCACCGCATTCTATTGTACAATACTATAAAATAAAATAATTTATACTTAAATTGGTAATTAGTGGGATAATACAGTCTTGTTCATTCCTAATTGAAAAACAAATAAAAGGATTGCTGTGACCTTAATTAGAAAAAAAAAAAGAACCCCAAAAAATTCAAAAAGAGTCTATTTGATTTTGTCACCATGTTTGTCGGTTCGTCAAATACTCACTTTGCTTATTTGACTTGAGAGTTAACTCCTTTGTCTCCTTCATGGATATTTTTTTCCCTGCGATTTCATCATAAATGGCTGAAAGATACTCCTCCGGTAAATCTTTACTGTCATTGATACCTCGGTTCATCTTGATGTATTGCTCTTTCGTCATTTTATTCTTCACCTGCGCCAAGATAAAGGAAACAACAGATCAGTTGCGTTCTTCCTCTTGTTTTCTGTTGCATTTCAGCAACATCCATCACCCTACATTTAGCTATTCCGCTCACATATGCCAAACAGCCGTTTCCAGCTCCGACGTTCACATTAACATTCATAGACGCGGCACGGGAGTGAAAAGAAAATGCATTCTGCATTCACTGTAGATTTCAGTGAACAATCAGCGCTCGGTGAACTAACCTGCGGACTGTGTAGATCTGTAGTCAACATGATGATTGAATACGCAAGAACGTATGCGGTGTCAGCGCTGGCGAACAGTGTTTGCCTAAGGACAGAGATATAAGAGACAAACAGCGACTGAGTTCAGTGTTTGCGGCATAGTTAGTGATGTAGGTTAATCGGTTGCAACAACACGTGCTCACCCTTGGTTGCATTCTAAATATCTAGCAGCAAATTTCTCCATCAGTCGATCAATTTTCTGGGCCTCTCCGGGCAGACGGAAACCCTCAAGGAACATGCGCAGTGCCGGCACGAAGTCTTTGCCCTGGAAGTCCATTTGGTCGACGTAGGCATACATAACCTCTTTATTGATGCGATCGTTGTCTCCGAGAAACTCTCCTACCTGGATCTGTCAGGGTGGAAACAGAAGGGCCAATGAGTCCGATATCGATTGTGCAGGTAGAACAATATATAGCAGAAAAAACATGTTTCATAACTCAAAAACACATGCTCAATGCTACAGACGCTGCAGATTGGAGAAATCCTTGAGCATTTATTCAGTGTGCTGTGCATCATTGAAATGCAATGTCTATTAAAGTATTCCGCGCACATCTCAAGTCATTCAGAAGGCTGAGGGCTGTTCTACTGAAGTGCCCTAATTTTAGGGCAGATATAAGGAGCTCTCTCTTACTGCTGGAGTCTTTTGAGGCCTGATGAATGAGCAAATGAGATGCCGATTCATCACACTGAAGGATCAAATCATCTCTAAGTGGAAGTTTGGCTACACTTTGCTGGAGCCACTTGATATTTTGGTTTTGGTTTTCAGATATGTTTCAGAAAAGCTCTGCAGTTTTATTACAGAACACTGCTGTTTTGTTAAAAATCTATTTGACCCTAGGCCACAGTACATGGAAGAAACAAAGTAAAAATATTGTATCTTGTAGGCAAACAATAGGTGTATGTCTTACAGAGTCAAGCCTCTCCTCTTGATGTAAGAACTGGGCGATATCTTCGGGCGTGGTTCCCAGCATGCCTTGCTCCTGCAGGTACTGAATGCCCCTCTTTGGTTTTTTGTTGAACCTGTGCAAAATGGTAAATAGAACATCAACATATGAGCCACATATTTAGATTCAGCATTTTTTAAAGTATGAAGCATTCACATGATACATTTTCCCCTTGAGGTTATGACGTTAGTAATGGTGTTTGTACCAAAAAGAGGTATAATATAGTTTTGTCCCAACTCTCTCACTGTTAAATGGGCTGCTTTTGATGCCGTGACTCAAACATTGAAATACATTGTGAAAGATTTATAAAACATACGGGTATAGACGGACTAAAATGGTTTCCTCAGAAGGAAATGCAGAGTAGTAGGTGCTACACATTGCCAGAAACAGCACAAACCTTGACAGATATTCATGCATTTTACTCTTTGGTTTCTGACTACCGAATAGGGCTCACTGACGTGTAAATGTGAGCAGTCTTGTGTTTAAATTGAGATGCACTCATCCAGCATGTGTTGCAGAAGCTGCAGAATGTCTTTTTCCACTAGGGAAAAAGTTGGGTTGTTTGAACCCAACAGTCCAACTACTGGCTCAATAGATTGCATCATTTTTGGGATGGGACTGAATACCTGTTTGTCTTACAAATGGCAGATGGGGAGTGTTTTTATGAAACATGTTTGCAAGCAATTATTTTTACAATTCCAACTGTTCCTTAGAACGCCACAGAATTTGCACACTTCACATATAAGATAGGTCAGGAGTGTCCAAACCTGTTTCTGGAGGGTCAACATGCTGCAGAATTTGGCTTCAACTTGCCCCAACACACCTGCCTGGAAGTTTCTAGTACGCCTGAAGATCTTGATTATGTGTTTTAATTGGAGTTGGAGCTAAACTCTGCAGGACAGTGGCCCTCCAGGACCAAGACTGGACACCCCTGAAATATGTAAACTAAGCAACTTTCCATACAAATATCCATTGATAGTGATTTTGTCAAACCATGTATGGTGCACATATCGCTTTCATGCTTTTGATTCCAATGTAATGGCTTACAGGTCAATGCCTTGCTCTATGATCTCCTTCTGTTGTTTGAGGACCTCAAACTGCTCAGGGTTGTCCGTCCCGGACATCTGCGTGCTGTAGCTCCCGATGCCCGACGAGGCAGTGGAGTCCAAAGAGTTTATGCTGCCATAACGGTTAATCGTTTCCGGATGCTTCGACTCATTGGTCTCCTGTTCTAAAGGCTTTTCTTGGCCTGATTGAGAGAGAAGGGAATGAAATTCAGATGCAATTTCATAGAAAGCGGAATGACGAGCCCAGTTTGTAAAACACCATGAGCCCCCCACAGCCTATGGAATAAAGATGGCATGATTCATTGGGCTCCTGGATGTATGAAATGTATGTTGGTGTATTGAGTCTTTTCTCTGGCTCAGCTCCCTATGAGTTTCCCAACATAATACTTCTCTAATAAAGTCTTTGGCCTCGGCTGACTCGTATCACAAAAACAGCACAATGGGGACTGAAGAAAGAGCAGCATGACCTGAATACACAATGTAACAGATCTGAAGTTGGTGCAAGCAAGACAAACAGGCGGTTTGGGTATGTGGAAGCCATGGTTGCATGTCGCGGGATCTTATTACACACTGGAAACACTGTAAAAGATTTAGCGGGTAGCTATCGCTGTAACAGGAGCTGTCAGGTCACTTCCTCCTTTCTCAGAGTTTCCTCTCTCGGAAAGATCACAGGATTCAGTAGCAGCTGGGAAATACTTACCCGTTCGTATTCATTTATCTGTTTGATATACAAAAACTAATACGGCCACAATACAAAGGACTATTAAGAAACCACTCTCTAGTTTATGCAGCACATGCTAATGCAATCAATTCTAATGTTACTACAAACTGCCGTTACCTGCTCTTCCTTTTGATATGCGACCGTTAAGAGAAAAGAACAAAGATTGATTGGCTAGCATGATGAGAATTCAAGAACCTGAAAGCCTTGATTAGTGATCCAAAGCAAACATAATGCACCTGAAGAGTTACCCAGATGAGTATGCTACAATCTGATTGGCCGATTATGACATAAGAGTAGCTATTTAGTCTAGATGAAAGGTTACAGCCATTTGCCATTGTAAACATAGCTACATTGAATCCATGGTAACCACTGTCATTAAATAAATACATTTTTTATATTTTAGGTGGTCGCTAAGGCACCTTAGCCTGTAGCTATGTGCTTCCAAGTGTTCGACTTGTCATTTAAAAACAAGCAAGGATCTCTGGTTTATGATTGGCTGATAACTGAAAGTCTGAGGTGGGCTTGAGGCAACAGAGAAATTTCCCTTTGGGCCATATCAGAGCCTCTTCTCCTCCAACCCAATATAGCCAAGCTTGATTAGACCTAAAACCCCTCTGCTCCGAAGAGGCAGGGCCTCTAGCCTGGCGCATGTTCCCAGCTCATACGCGAAGCTTGGTTTTACAGTGTTCAGGGAGCCCGCAGACTGCCTCCCTGATGTCAGGGTGATGAATAACAGCCTCAGGGTTGTTTGATTAAGATGAAAGGCCTGCATAGCCATCACGGTGAATAGCATTTCCTGCCTGTCTTTGAGGCACAGGACTCCTAGTGCGCTGTCTTTAAAAGCCACTGTATATTCAGAAGCCTCTGGACAGCAGCATAAATGCACTCAGAGGAGACTCATTTAGAAACACCAATGCCGTTACCTGGAATATGTAATGGAACTGCTTGGATCCAAAGCATATCAGGATATAGAGAGGCTAAAGAAGGTTCGACAGGTATTATACTGGTTGAGGAGCTAGTATTTATGTTTCTTTCTGCGGAGGCTGACCGTTTGCCTTACCGAGACTTGTCTGGGAATTGGGGTTGACATATTGGTCTTTGCTCCACTCCACCATACACTTGAGAATGGACACCAGACACTCCAGTCCTTTCTTCCTTAGAGTCAGCTCCTGAGGGACAACATGAGCTGGGATCACTAACACAGTTTTAAAAGAATAGTTCTTATGATTTACCTGTTCCAAATCAACATGATTTTTTTTTCTTTTGTAAGAAAAAAAAAAAAAAAGACATTTCTCGAAAAACTTTCAAACTTCAAAAAGAACAAAAAAGCATCATGAAAGTAGTTCATACGAGATTCCTGTGCCTGAAGTTCAATTCAAATTCTTTTGAATATTTCTAAACATTTACATTTGCAAATATATATAGACAGTGCTGGGAAGTAACTGATTACATGTAATCTGGATTACATAATCAGATTCCAAAAATTAAGTACTTCTAATTAGATTGTATTACATTTTAAAGTACTCAATCAGATTACAGTTACTTTTTTATGGATAACATGTTTACATATTATTCACACAATGACAGTAAATTATTCATGTGTTGATTTTTCTCTCTTAAATTTTCCTTTCTAAATAAATCTTCCCGTTTTATGGAACTGCACACACAGCCACTAGTCAGGTGACTATAATTACACAAAAAAAGGAAAGTCCACCCAACTTCTTTAATTTGTCATTTTTATGATTTAATTAAGCTTTATGATTAATTAGCTTTTAATCAACTCACAAACCACCTGAAGTTCATTCAAGAAGCCCAGTTTGGGAAACATGGTGTAAAGTAATGTTTAATGCACTTCATGATGTTGATAAATAAAGCCATCAAAATGTAGTTAGAATACATTACGTAATATGTGTTATCCAACAGATTACATTACGAACAACAATTTTCATTATGTAATAATGAAATAAGTGTGTATATATATACACACAGATAATTTCAAATGTTTGAGGTGGGAAAAGATTTTTAATGTTTTTGAAAAAAGTTTGAAGCAAAATACTGTAAAAACGGTAATACTGAGCTATTTATTATGAAATTCTGTTTAAAATAACCATTTTCTACTTTAATATATTTTATTAGAAACAAAAATCTCTTTCAACATTATAAATGTCTTTACACATTTGACCAATTTAATGTGTCCTTGTTTGAGTGCCACGGCACACAATATCATTTTGTATGGGAAAGAGCACTTCAAATGTCTTTTTGTGTGCTCATGAACAGAATGAGGGAATGAGCGTGAGTAAGTGATGATGATGTCAAAGTGAACCATTCTGTTTAAGGACAGTGCGTTTACCTGAAGTGGGGTTGTACCCAGTTCATGGCCTGCTCGTCCTTGTGCAATCTTTGAGAGGTCATTCACCAGCCTCTCGAAAATATTAGCAGCATTCAGGTCACAATCATAATTAACATAGATATCTACCACACTCTGGGCATCTGTGAGAGTAGAAATATCATAGAATTGCTTATAGAAACACTCTCATATATATTTTTGAACGCGAGATGTAAAAGGAAAGTCTTTCATACCAGCACATATTCTAGTGAGGGTTTGAATGACCATCCACTTATGGTCATACGAGCTTGTGGACGTTTCCAGAATATAAAGAAAAATCTCTTTGAAAAACACCTGAGGAGAGAAAAACAGAAATACAGTCAAGTTTTTCACCTCATAAATTCATAACCAAGTCAGTAACAGAACAATAATAACGTTTCAACAATATATAGTGTTGTTAAGATGTGTAACCTGATCGATTTGAGAAATATTACTACACAAGACTGTGCACAATAAATCCTAACATACTCGACTGGAATGAGGCACACACACACACACAGACAGACTGAGGCAGAATTACAAGCTTTCATCCTAAACCACAGCTTCAATAAATCCACACTGTCAGCTAGACGCTCCACAGACTGACGCCATCAGGGCAAGACACGCCAACACATTACGATTCGGGGGGGGGGGGGGCTGAGTTCAGGCACCTCGAGTCAGCTAGACGCTCCACAGACTGACGCACGCCATCAGGGCAAGATGCGCAAACACACTGCGATTCGGGGGGAACTGAGTTCAGGCACCTCGATTTGCATCTTGAGATGTGTCTTGAAGTTGGACAGGAGGGTGAGGAAGATGGACAGTGACAGCTCGAACACCTCGGGGACAGAGGAGACGCCGTTTTTAGACAGCGCTACACACAGGTACTGCTTGATGGCGTTGATGAACATCTCGTTGGTTTTGAAGATGGGCCCAGCGTTCTGCAGGATGGACAGAAGGAGCTGCAGCGAGAGGACCTTGGACCGCAGCTCATGGGATCTGCAGGAAGATGAGGAATCTTAGGTGAATAAAACAATATTCACTCCTCATTCATTATCAAATACTCATGCCAAACTAAACTTAATAAAGAAGAATCAGTTAACTTTTGCCTTACCGGGGCGAACACTGCATAAAAACGAATTAATTGAGTATTTAAATACTTAATTTCCTCACTGACATGGCCAAAGAAAGACACATTAAGAAAATCCAAAAATATAGAGAATTCAAAATAAATGGTTTCTGCTGGTGGCAGACATTAGCTGTACAATAATCCAAAAGTTAGCTTATCGTTCAAGAGAAAAGAATAAAGCTTTCAGAGTCACTACTAAAAGCATTAAAAAATTGTTTTCGGTAATTAAAACAAAACTCAAACAAAATAAAATATAAATATCAAAACACTTCGAAAATTAGAAATGTTATTATAAATGTGAAAAGTTTAAGTTGAACTAAAATCTATTGAAGCTTTATAGAAATACTAAAAAAAGACAAAAGTAATAATAATTACAAAAGCACATAAAACTAAACTAAAACTTAAAACAAAAACTGAAAATCTAAGAATAAAAGCTAAAAAAAATATAATAATAATAGCATATAAATAATAAATAATATTAAAATAACACCGGACTATGGTTTTCAGATGACACAATACAGTTTCATTAAAATATCCAATTTTCATGAATTAAATGATTAAGTATTTAATTAAATATTAATATAGTAATTCTCAAAACTATCCAGCAACAGAATCCAAGGGGACTCTACAGAAACAGCTACCAAACCTGTACTAACTGTACTAATTAACAAAATGAAGCTACATTTTCTGGACGGTTGTCAGGGCACTTGAGGTGTTGTAGGCAGTTGCTAAGTGGCTTCTAAAAGATACTTCAATGAAAGCCCATTTTACTGTCCTCTAGTCCAATCACTTTAAAAACAAGTAATAAAAAAAAGGTTAAAAATGTAACCTCTCCTCAACAAACGGCATGATCTGAGGCATCATTTATGTCCCTAACCTCCAAGTATGCTTGCCTTAGCATGCACCACTAATAAATAAAGTCCAGGACCTGTCCTGATGTAAATCAAGAGTGGTCAACAGGTCTCATTCCATTTGACAAAGAGTGACCAATAGCACTGAAACAAGCTTCCTTCCTCACTGCCCCTGAAGATAAACCAGAATGAATGGCTCTCTTTCTCTTCAAATGACAGGGAGGAGCATCCCTCTTGCCCTCTGACAGCCCTATTCACCCGTTATGGGACGACAGCTGATAAAACCATATAGATAACTCAACTCTGTGCAATACGGACTGATGCCGTCAACACACACACACACACACTAAAACCACAGATCTCAGATAGGATATAACCACATCAAACTCAATTGGATCCAGACCGGGGATGTCATTTTTGGCACAATATTTGGTACAACAAATAAACAGTTCCTTTCGTATACAGTCAGAAGTTTTATTTAGAAAGACAAGCTTACTTCGGATCAGGGGGACTGTCTGAAAGGGGCTTCATGGAGAGCTTGCAGAGTGAACGGAAAACCAAGAATGCATCCTTCTGGAGAATATGGGAAAACTTTGCACCTGGTGCTGAACCAGTGGTAGCTACCGATTCCTGTGGGAGAAATGCTCATGTTAGAATCCTTCAGCAATCAAATTTAACTGCCAGGAAAATGAATCATCATCTATAGCACGTAACATGCATCAACCATAAAAAAGCAACAGGCCATAAAATTGGCGTTATGGTCCATTAAGCATATACAATGGCCCCAAAAAATATTTGGACACTTATGACACTTAAAAAAAACAAAAAAACATGAATACCTTTGTGTTTATTAACAGGATTTCTGCAGAGTTTTTAAAATCCAATAAGACTTTTGTATAAAATTAATACTATATGTTCATACAGAACAAACCCATTCAATCTCAAAACAAATCATGAATCTCAGATTCTTTTACTTTTTTTTTTTTTTTAATTAAACAGGGATAGATTCAGCTGCAAAACAGGGTAACTGCAAGTTTGAAATATTCAAGTTTATATGCAAGTTTAAAATATTTAAGACTCATGTTTTATTCAATATATGCATAATTACTGAAACTGGAAGAGATGCACCGATTGCAATTTTCTTGGCCGATTCCGATTTCCGATTTTTTGTTAGTGTGATCTGCCGATACCGATTTTTGCCGATTCCGATTTTCTTTCTAAGAACTATAATTGACAGCATATACAAACAAAAATCTACTTTTCTTCAACGCAAAGTATTATTTTCATAAAAAAACACAAGTAAAAAGTCAGTAATAAAATAAGAACAAATAAAAAAATGGCAAACAACAGCACAAATAAATGCAATAGAATAAAGAGAGCTATGAAACTAAGTTTTTCAGGTTAAGTAAGTTTTTATTCAGGTAAGAAATACTACAGAAATGAAAGTAATCAAATGTAAAATAACACATCCAGTGTTATTTTACATTTGATTGCATTAATTTCTGTAGTCTTCATGGTAAAAATTAAATACAGATTAATGCTTACCATTAAAGTTATAAAACGTATTCAGTCAAGAGCAGAAAATTATGTGTGTGAGAGAGAAGGGGTCGTCGGAGAGAAGAGAGCGAGAATGCGTGGCAAAACGGATCGGCTCGAAATCGGAAAGAAGTGAGACTGACCGGCCGATCACCGATCCGGGCCGATCATGAGGAAAATCTGCCGATTCCGATCCCTGGCCGATCGATCGGTGCATCTCTAGAAACTGGTCTACGCACTTAAATACCAATACAAGTTAATTAGAGGTCGATCGATATTGGATTTTGCTGATGTGATAATATTGTGTTTAAAGAAAGGCAATAACAAGACTGTAACAATACTAGGAAATATCTATATATTGAATGTCTTAAATAATGTTCTAAGTCTTTCCTTCCTGTGCTGGGGTGACCTAAAGAGAGGATACATAATTTCTAGCTGCTCATTCAAAAAGATGAGGATGAGGAGAACTGCTTTTTTACAAAACATTTCACAAGGAGCAGTTTGTTATTGTAGCAAAACACTTGAGAGAAAGGAGCGCATCACGGTTTGTGACATCGCAAACAAACCCTAAAATTAAATTTAATTAAATCAATGAAGTCAGTCCTGGACAAACAAGCCAGTCAAACCAATTACACGTGTAAACAAGAAGCCATTTGACTTTTTTTCCCCATTCATGGCAGAAGTGGAAACTGGTACCTGAGTGTCAGTGGAGGAGACAGACAGTCTGTCGTCGGGGAGGGACGGAGTGAAGCTCGCAGAGATGGGTGTGCCAGGGATGCCATTGACGTGAACACTTTCGTTGTCGCTGCCCAGCCCTCCCTCCTCTTCCAGCGAGTTTGGAATGCCCTCAGCTGGCTCAGCCTCGCCCTCACGGCTTTCCTTAACATCTGAACACAGAAAAACAGACTTCGGGTCAAATGGGATGTTTAAAGTGTATCGCTACCAACATCAAACTGTCACTAGTCTAGCCATTTAAAACCTTGCTTCCTGATTTGGGACAGTTCACCAAAAAGTGAAAATTCTGTAATCATTTTCTCACCTGTCATTACAATCATGTTATTACAAACCTGTCTGATTTCTGTAGTACACAAAATTAGACATTTTAAAGAATGTATTAGTAGCTTTTCCCCCACAAAAGTAATAATTTTAATAATAATTTAATACAATTATAATTTTAGAAATGCTGTTCTTTTGAACTTTCGAGTCATCAAAGAAACCTGAATAAATTGTTTTCACATTTTATTATAGTTTTCACAAAATTATTAAGCAGCAGAACTGTTTTATAAGCACAGAATCAACATATAATAATGATTTCTGAAGGATCATGTGACACTGAAGACTGGAGTAATGGCTGCTGAAAATTCAGCTTTGCCATCACAGGAATAAATTACATTTTAAAATATATTAAGATAGAAAACTGTAATAATATTTCACAATGTTACAGTTTTTACTGTATTTTTGACCAAATAAATTCAGCCTTGGAAAACACTTCTTTCAAAAACGTCAAAAAAAAATCTTACTGACCCTAAACGTTTGATCAGTAAATACACACAAAAATAGGTGACGCTTAGTTTTTGGGTGAAATGCACAACTGTCTCTTTAAGCAAGATGAATATAACTCACCTCCAGCAACCGTGTTTACAACTTCTTGCAAAATGCTCTGTACGATCTCCTGCGTTTTCTTTTCATAGTTCTGGCTTTCTTCTTCCTCTGTGGCTTCCGTGCCATGCTCTGCCGCACCTAAAAATACAGCCGAGTACGTTTAAGCATCTAATTCTGTCTAGTCAGGCATTCATGGTGCGATAGGAGGATTTTCCCTCCAAGCACGCTCTGTAGTCACATTAAATCCACGTTATCAGTTTCCCAATTTAGCTTTAATACGTGTTATTAAGAGGGAACTCCATTACTGGCTGTAACTTGGTGAGGTTCTGATGGAAAGCTGTGCTATTAAACTTACGTAAGACACTGACACAGTTTTCCAATAGTGACACATCATTAGAATATGTCTTATCTGTTCTGATGTCAAGCCTGAATACACGATTAAACTAATAATGACTAGGAATCAGAGCTTGGTTGTGTCTAGCAGTGTTGGGAGGAGGAGGGTAACCAAATAAAAATAGAGACTCTACCAACCTAAAGGGAGTGTTCACCCAAAAATGAAAATTCAGTCATCATTTACTAACCCTTGTGCCATTTCAAACCAATATGACCTTGGTTAGACTTCAAATCACAAATTAAGATTTGAATCTTCTAAGTTTTGGTTGTCTGGATTTTGAATAGAGAAACAGAAAGCTCACAAGGTATTATTAAAAATATCTTAATTTGTTTTTCAAAGATTAACCAAAGTCTTGAGCACATAGAACTAAACTAAAACTTAAAACAAAAATGACATGAGACTGAGTAAATGATGACAGAAATATCATTTTCTGGTGAACTTTAATGACATATCAGCACCAAAGCTCATGGCAAGAACAAGGTGGAATCAATAAATAAATACAAAACTATATCGTTTAAATTAATAAAAAAAATCTTCAAACTGAAAATTACAATCTATACAAGACTTCCCAAATGTATCTTTTAAAAAGAAAACCTGAAACTCTTTCTGAATACACCCTACATTTTCAGTCACATTTATAACCAAGTGAAGTGAGGCAATAATGAAAAGCATTCTCCTAGAATATTTCACTGGTGTCTAGAGTCATTTAGAGAAATTACCATAATCATTTACATTAACATAGAACCCTAAAACTAAATTAATTTCTGCTTCTCTTTACTTTGCGCAGCAGCAGTAGCCTGGTCTGCCTCGGTCTGCTCATTCTCCGCAGGGCAGAAGTCTGTGCCGTTCTCTGGTTCGGGACTCTCGTACGGTGGGGATCCCTGCTCGACCTTGCTGCCCTGGTGTCCCGGTCCACTGTTAGCCTCCGTGGGCAGGCTTTTGCCGGGGGTGTCGATCTGCCGCTGTCCAGGAGACTCTGGTTCTTGCTGGCTGACTGGAGAATGCTGTCTGTGCCTGTCTCTTTCCATCTGCTTGGCTTCCTGCAGCTGGAACACACATACACACAAAGTCAACTCATTTTAAACATGAATCAGAGTGAGTTTATACACTCATGTTTCCTCCGGGGCAGCCGGGAGCCCAAAGCCAAGCTGATGTCCATCCATTTCTCTGAACGGGAGGCAAATGATTACATTTAGGAATACAGACGGTTCTCGTCTTTTAAAACAAAAAGAAACACAAGACCAGGATCTTATAGCATCTTACTGTATGTGAAGACAATGTCTGTGTTCATAGAGACAGATGGTGGTTTGACTACATGCACCTGGAATGACAATCTGGACTACGCACATGCTTACACTGGTGTTTTAAAGGGGTCATATGATACTATTTTAAAGATCATTATTTGGTGTATTTGGTGTAACAGAATATGTTGACATGCTTTAATGTTCAAAAAACACATTCTTTTTCAAATACTGTACATTATTGTAGTTTCTCTATGCCCCGCCTCTCTCAAACGCGTAGTTTTCTACAAAGCCCCTCCTTCCGACAAGCACAGTCTGCTCTGATTGGCCAGCTGAACCAGTGCATTGTGATTGGCCGAACACAACAAGCACGCGTCGGAAATGTAACGCCCCTTACCATAATCGCGAGCTTCATCTTTCAAAATAAATGTAAAGACAGTCTGGGTTGTGCTGTTCTGTTGTAAATAAATCTTAAAATCTTAACATCTACTTTCGGAAGGCCAAATAAAGTGCTTTTGCTTTTGCACAGAAACACACAGTGTCTCCCTGACATGGCTGCATCAACAACACTACTGCGGTTCCTGAAACCACGCCTTCTTTCTTTGTATGAACATTTTGGCGGCATTACGCAAATATTTCCACATAGTGACGTAGAGATGTGGGGGCGTGTTTTGAATGAGGCGTTTTAGCCCGGTCTGGATCAGCCTTCTCTTTTAGATAGAATAAATTCTTTTGTGGGAGACTTTGAGCTTTGTAACTTTTTTATACATGCACAAATAGCCACATAACACACTAAAGAAAAGGAAAAATAGAAATCGCGTCATATGACCCCTTTAAAGCAGGATAAGTGTATGACTCTTAAAGGGCCAGTTCACTCGAAAATGAACATTCTGTCGTTATTTACTTACTCTCATGTAGTTTTGAACATGTAGGACATTCTTTCTTCAGTGGAACACAAAAGAAGATATTGCATACACAATGAAAGTCAATGGTATACAAAAAAACTTTGGACTCTTGATTTTCACTGTCTTTTGTGTTTCGCAGAAGGATCAAGTAGCATCTTCAAATTCTCCATAGGCGCTATGGCACTAAAATTAATTGCAGGGGGAATCAATCTGCCATCAGTGATGGTGAGCATGCCACATTATGCAATCCTGATTAAAAAAATTATTTTATCATCTGCATATTTTGTCTCAGAAACAAATACCATGTCAAAAAACAAACAAACACACACACAGGGTCCAAATGGCCCAAGTATGACAACTGAATCTGAGCTGGTAGCTTATACAAACTGAACATGTACAGACATCAATAAGACTGGGTCAAAAACAACATTTTGGCTTTGGTACAATACCAGCTCCTACCCTGGTATCCATAGTGAATCAAAAGACCTTGGGCTTAGCAACTGATAAAATGAAAATGGGGCTGTAAATAAGTAAGTAAATAAATAGTTTGATACAATACCAGCATCTGATACCTAGTAAATAGAAACTAGAAAATAAATAGAAAAAAAAATTATAAATCAATATCTTATATAAAATATAAAATTAAACTAGGTCTGTTAATAGATTCAATAATTCAATGTAAATAATTTGTAATTAACATAGTATATATGCATTATAAGTTATATTTGTAAATAAAATAAAATAAACAAACTAATTCAAATCTCAAGATAGAGTGATTAACCTAACCCTAACCCTAACCTGGTCTGTGTTGGCTCAAACTAACACATCTTCAATATTGGACAGCTGATTAGTTATGCATGATGTGTCTGGCGGTGTCAGAATAAGTCACGCTCCGTCCAGACTACTAAAACTGCGTGACAGTGTGTTTAGCTGTGCCAAAACCGCAAGCCCCACTTTCAAAGTGGCATCCTTTTGATCATTGCAGCGACTGTGAAACATCTAAACTGCACCTCACTGTCCTCATCCACATGCAGCTATCTAAACCACAAAGATACAGACACGTCGCATTTGCTCCTGGTATCAACATCCATCTCGGATGATACGAAACCAAATGACAACACTAAATACGACTGTAAACAAGGTCCAAAATAATTCTTGATCCGATCACTCAGTGCAAAATGTGTCCTGAACAACACTAATCATGTGACACACTATCATCTGAAGTTAATCGACTAAAATAATTGTGCAACAATTCTGCTCAAAACATTGTTTATGGCGTGATCAAAGTGTATTTCAGAAAAACAATGAATTTTTTTTCTATACTTCCTTTCTTGATATTGAATATTCAAAATATACTAGCAATGATTTTGTAGTATATAAAATTAAGCACCGTTGTGAATATCACCTTTAATACACATAATGTGTCAGTCCATCAAAACTCTGATCCAATGTTTCCTTGCCATTATTACTGAAAATATTAGTGGAATTTTCCATGGAGCATTAATATTTATTAGTGCTGTCAAACGATTAATCGCGATTAATCGCATCCAAAATAAAAGTATATAGAAATATATGTATGTGTACTGTGTATATTTATTATGTATATATAAATACACACACATACAGAAAATATTTACATGTATATACATTTATATATTTATATTCTTATATTTTATATTATATATATATATATATATATTTAATATATAAACATAACATATTTTTCTTAAATATATACATGCATGTGTTTGTATTTATATATACATTAATGTATATACTGTGTATATACATTAAATATACACAGTATACACACATATATTATGTAAACAAACTTTTGTTTTGGATGCGATTAATCGCGATTAATCATTTGACAGCACTAATATTTATGTATTAAAATGTCTATTTTAAAATATTTTGTGCACAAATATTGTGGTTTATTAAAAAAAAAAGTGCATATTATTAAAAATATTTTTTTTATGCAGTGAAAAAAATTGAGAAAACCTTGATTATTTTAAATAGATTTGAATATTTACTGTACATTACATTCACATACAGGCACATTCTGAAAATACAACAAATGTTTGATTAAAATGTTGGTTGCGCTGTTCAACTTGAAGTATTTTTTTAAGAAATTAATACTTTTATTCAGAAAAGATGCATTAAATTGATCAAAAGTGACATTACAGACATTTAAAATGCTGTTCTTTTGAATCTTTTCAGGAAGAAATCCTGAAACAATTACGATTTTCACAAAAATATTAAGTGGCACAACTGTTTTCAACATTGACAATAATAAAAATAAAAAGTTGTAAAAATAACAATAAAATGTATTATTATTATTACATTTATTAAAATATTAAAAAAAAATTTATTTGTATTTTTGATCTAATAAATGTAGCCTTGTTAAAAAAATCTTACTGATCCCAAACATTTGAATGGTAGTACTCTTGTCAAAAGTCTAAACAATATTCAAATAATTTCTAGGAAAAAATTGCCCAGTCCCATAGAGTAACATATGTAGTCATTAATTAAAGACTCTTTTCTCACAATCCAAACACGTTTGTCACAGGACAATTACTACCAGCTGTCAACAGCAACTTACGACCAAATCACCTGAGACGGATGTTACTACCAGGTGTAAACGTGGCCTTACAAACAAGAGAACTGCTGTAATCACACTCTTCCACAACAAATAAACATGGTAAGACAGATGAAAGGAACTCATTTGACATGGAGGGGATGACAGCAGGCAGAAAACGAACGCAATGAAGCCAAGGCAAGCAGACTTGAGCGAGACGTCTGAGAGAGAATCGGAGAGAGACAGAGTGTGAGAGTGACGGATGAAACTGATGTACACAAACCAGAGAAAACATCAGATCAAGCAAATTTCAAGGCAGTCCCGTCACTCTTTACCTGACGATCTCGCTTTCTTGATGCCAAAGACCAACTGATCTTGTGATTTGTAAGCTATATTTTGAGGGGGGAAGGAGGAGGAGGAGGAAGAGGCATCAACCAAAAAGAAAGAAGAAATGTTAGATCAAGGTGCCATTTCTCCATATTACCACAGGAGAAGTGTCAAATGCACTCACTGCTTGTTTCTCCATGCGGGCGAATATCACATTCAGCATCTGCGTGAGGGTGGCTTTGGCCGTGGTCTGGTTGATGAGGTTCTTACTGGCCAGATAGATGTTGTAGCACGTTCTTACAGCCTGCAGAACCGTACCTTCATGGATCTCTATGTGCTGCGAGGTCACGGCTGTAAGCAAGGCCTGTCGGGGGCCGGAGTGAAAAGAAACAAACACAAATGTCACCGCTGAGGAAGTTAAGCCATGAGTGTAGCAATAAACCCTAGGAAAGTATTCGGACAATATGGGGAGCGTTATTATTTATTACTTTAGCTGCAGGAATCTTGGTAAAGTTCAAACAGATTAGGCTCGACATGCGGCCGTATAGAGGAGTTCAGCAGCTTTCAGGCGCCGTGGGTGTCCTGCTACTTCGCATTCCACAATGAGATTTGTAAAACAATAGCTTAGGCAAATGGAAATGGAAATCTGAGCACTACAGGTTAGGGCAGTTCTACATGAACCTATTGAAAATTCAAAAAAGACATGCTCCAAAAAAAAAATAAAAAAATTATATATACCGTATTGTCCCGAATATAAAACAATATTTTTTTCTTGGAAATACATCTGAAAAAACGCGGTCGTCTTATATTCAGGGTCTAGACTTTGACATGTCAATAATACACCCACAACACTAGGTGGCGCCAAATACGCAAAAACGAGTGTGCCATGAAATACGTAATGTAATGCGTGTTGTAAAGATCGCGAGTAAAAACAAAAGAAAAAGAAAACCTTACAGCTGCACGAGTCGTGACTGTCACGTTACCCTGATGGGACCAAACTCCCTTTGTGATTTAAAACGTAAGACAGTACCCAGATTTGAAGACTACAGTAAGATTTAACTTCTACTGTTAATAAGATATTGGTAGGCTACTATTAGATGGATAGCCTAAATGTCCTAATTCAGATGGGCTACCAGTTTTTTTTATTTTTTTTTATGGTATATCAAAAAGTGCATATTTTTTAAATGTGATTGTTGGTACATTTGACCAGTTTTTACCATACTTTCAAAACAAAAATTAAAATAAGAAAAATATGCAATATGAAAAAAAGACTAAATGTGTTTTACTGAGAAAAAAACAAGATTTGGTTTTTAAAATTTTTAAAAACAAAAGGTACATCTGGAAAAAGGGGGGGTCGTCTTATATTCGGGCCAATACGGTATATAAGGTATATAATGGCAGAACAGTTCAGGGCTATTCATACAAAGTCAATGAAGGTCTGTAATGTTCTATTGTGGCAAACGTATTTTTTTCCCCCCCTTCTTAGACTTTGGGCACATTCATCTACTTTTACCACAATTGAAGAATAAGGAAAATGTCCTTTAAATATAGAGAAATGTATTACTGAAATGAAGAGTGAAACTGAAGAAGCAGTTGTGCTTCTTTTGAGAACACAGTGCTATTCCTACGAAGTGTGGAATAAAGTTTCTGTACTTCGTGTTGTTACAAGTTTTTGAAACTGCACGTACAGTCAGTGTGCACTTGAGTTCCACAGAAATGCCCGGTCCCACTTTATATTAAGTGGCCTTAAACACTATGTACTTACATAAAAAAATCAGTACAATGTACTTATTGTGTTCATATTGTATTGCACAACACATTTGCTGCTATTGAGGTGGGATACGGGTAAGGTTAGGGACAGGTTTGGTGGTAAGGGTAGGATTAAGGGTGGGTTAATACTTATTTCATTCAAATCCTGATTCCTGATTTATTTCATGATGCAGAAAAATAGACTATGATAGCGAGACTGTCGTATTTGTGGTGTTCTCATTTATATCTCGACTCGTGTCACTTTTCTTACAAATGTTGCTTACCAGAAGCTACTCTGTATCTTACCCATGATACTCTGCAAAAGTTCATGATGCCTATCCACAGCAGTGTATAAAAACTGATATATTTTGTTTATCGAGATGAAATTGTCATACTTTATTTTGGGGGGAAAATCCAAAGGTTACCTGTGAACCTTAATGTAGTGTGAACCATTTATTCATGAATTATAAACGTTAGTAACCTGTGAAAGTGCACTTTAAAGTAAAGTGAACACCTGTGAACCATTTATTAATGAGTTATAAACGTTAGTAAGCTGTGAAAGTGAACCTTACTGGGTAACACTTTGTAAGTATTGTCACGGGAGGAGCATCACGACAGACACAGTGGGTGTGGCGTCAGGCCTCGGAGAGGCGTTTATTTCCAAATAATACATAACAGTGTCCAGATAAGGGAATAAAGTGTCCAAAATAAACAGGGGATCTGGTGTCCTCGTCGTGCTGCCGGGTTAGTGAAGGTGGGGCAGTGTTCCAGGAAGACAACTGAAAACTAAAATAGACTAAAATAAAATAATTAAATCAATTACATTTTGATTTGTTTTGTAATATTGAATTAGTAGTTTAAACAAACATAATCATTCCTCATTAAAAATTGCAACTGCATTTAAATAAATAAACAGAATTTCCATTTAGGAGCTGAAAGACATTTCTGCCAGTTTTGACAAAAAAAAAAACATTTTAAGAATTTGAAAATCCCTTTATGTCATAATAAATTTGAATTTAATAATAATTATATAGGTTTTAAATAATAATAATAATAAAGTAATAAAATAAATAATAATAATACAATTATTATTAAATTATGATGACAGAAAGGAATTTTCCAATTATTAAGACAATTTCTGCAGAAACTGACAGAAATACGTCATACTATTATTATTATTTTTTTTTTTACAATGTCATTAATGATCATTATTTAAGTAGAGATATACTTCTGATAGCCTATACCTTCTAGTACTTTAATATTGCAATACTGATGATCCTGTATGAACATCACCCAAATATCCTACAGCCAACATTGTTCCCTGAGCATTTCTGAATGCAAAAAAC
The DNA here is from genome assembly GCF_001515625.1 of Sinocyclocheilus rhinocerous. Taxonomy (NCBI): domain Eukaryota; kingdom Metazoa; phylum Chordata; class Actinopteri; order Cypriniformes; family Cyprinidae; genus Sinocyclocheilus; species Sinocyclocheilus rhinocerous. Next base: position 506,622 of record NW_015644380.1, read on the forward strand.
AAAACACGCATTACTTGCTCCACATGCTTATAAGCAATCTCACATAAAAATATTTGACCTTTATAATTTGCAACTGGATGCCTTCATCCGTCTGCGGTCCTTGGAAACAGCCACATACAGTCTCGATGATCCTGTCGATGAGTTTTTTTCCGGGGGTGGTGTTGTCTGGAGCGCTGCCCGTCAGGTGACCATATGCTATGAGTTTCTGAAAAATCATGAACACAGTGCATGAGATGAAACATCCTCTTAAGAAGGATCCTGACATCAGCGTGTTGCAGGGCACTGACCTGTAAACAGTCTAGAGAGGTGATGACGATGCGCGGACATTTGGACTGACAGGCCAACTCAAACGGCAGGAAGTACTTATCTGCTTCAATGAAGTTGGTGTTGGATTTGATTGGCGGCAAAGTACTGGACTTGTTGTCCCCAGCCGGTGGGCTACAAAACAAAACAAAGACGTCAATCAGTCTAACTGAATAGGAGCTGACAATCATTTTAACATTTTTTTAATAACTTCCAACACAATACAAAACAATAACATACACACACTGCCTGATATACAACAAAAGAGAATACAAAAACAACATTATACATAAGATGACAAGCAGAGCATAATATCACAGTTAGGCTTGCCGCGATAGACGGTGCTGACGGTGATACCGGTGTTAAGCCGCAACACTGGTTGTGTCACTTGCCCACCGCGGCACCGACCCCCACCGTCGTTTTGATTTTTTATAGTAATAAAAATCATTTAGTTCAGTAAAAGAACAGACACTACAATTAAAAACTGAACGCGGCTGCTCAATGCAGCGTGCCGAACGACAGTCGCATCACAGATCAGATTTAATTTCTCCAGTGAGGAGAGTGAGTCCAGCTGACTGACAAGAAGAGTGAGGTGAGACAGACAAGACGATTTTTGTGCTGCCTACCTCCCAGAGACACCCCAGACACAGCCGCTTCCTCTCTTATCATCTGAGCAAATGGCTCTATTGCTATTGCAAAAAGCAATGGAGAGAGGGGGCAGCCCTGTCTGGTACCCCGAAATAAAGGAAAATTGTCAGATCTGTGACCATTAGTAATGACCGCAGCAAGAGGGTCCGTATAGAGTATTCGCACCCACTTTATAAAGTATTCTCCAAGGCCAAATTTTCCTAAGGTGTAAAATAAATAAGGCCACTCAACAGAATCAAAAGCTTTCTCTGCATCTAGAGACAAAATAAGAGAATTAAAACTCAAATTATGGGAAAGCTCAATAATATTTAGTAGCCGCCTAACATTGTGAGCGGAACTTCTGCCTTTAATAAACCCTGTCTGGTCTTCGTTAATAATAAATGGTAGAACCTTCTCCAATCTTAGTGCTAAAATTTTAGATAATTTTAAATCAGAGTTTAACAATGCAATGGGCCTATAGGAACTGCAATTTTCTGGGTCCTTGCCTTTTTTTAATATAAGAGAAATATTTGCTTCACGAAGTGAAGAGGGTAGACTATCGGTCATAAATGAGTGATTAAGCATGGCTAAGAGAGGGTCTAACAGTACGTGCTCAAATCATTTTAACATTTTAATTAAATTAAGTACACAGCATGCTGTTTAATCAAATATATTGCAATTAATCATGTATCAATGTAGCATAAAAAAGCCCCCAAGTTGAAATAATTGAAGACATTACTCTTATAGATTACATTACAGCAAAACATTGTAACATTTTTTAAATACGCAAAACCCTCTAGTTCTGCCAGTGTGAGAAAGCCTTTGAATCTTTTTATATATCCATACGGCAATGGATGTGACCTAGACTGCAAACTCTCGCTTTATATCCAGTCACTGTATCAGCTCGAGATGAGCAATGGATCTGGAGAGGTGCCAGGCCAAGCTGGGACTGCTGTGCGTTAGCTAGGACGAGCTTTACGATTTCCTTCAGCAAGACGAGTTGATGAGTGCAGTGGGACAGGGGGAAGAGGTTGGGGGGAGATAAAAAGAATGAAGTTGAGTGGAGAGAGAGAATATGCGCGTCTTTTTTGCTGTAGCTGAGTAGGTATACTCTCTAAGCGCTGTTTCGTTATGCTTTCAGTTTCGTTTGCCCTTTGATGTTTCTCATATGCAACAGAAATTGAAGCGCTTATGAGTTGACCAACACGGTGGTCGCACCAGTGACCTGGAGCCCTGCATATAAAGTTCATAAGTGCAGCGCTGCTTTGTTTACTGCGTTGACCAAGAAAACACTTAAAAGTGCTACCGTCAGACCTGGAGATCGGCTGAATAGATTTGCAAACGGTAAAACTCAACTGTTTAACTCTAGGGGAGTATTTTATTATTTTCAAAAATAGTGGAGTGTTCCTTTAAAGACCAGGGTCAGGGTGGTCCAGGGTCCAGGGTCACATATGGTAAACAATGAAAATATTAACATGTTTTTTTTAAGAATATCATTATTCATTTATTACAAATCTCTGTTGTGTTCATTTTGAATTGTAAAAATGACTCACGATTCAGTGAAGCAGTCAGCTGTGAACTTGGGAACAGCTTTGAGTCTGATTCAAACAACTTACAAACACAAAGCTGTTTTGTGAATCTGACTCATTAAAAAGCACTCTTTTTAATGAGTCAGATTCACAAAACAGCTTTGTGTTTGTAAGTTGTTTGAATCAGACTCTGCTATTAGCCAGAGTACAAATAGCACCGTAAGCATCGTGCAACAACGAGACATCTGGGGAAGCGAGAAGCAGCTAGTGCCATTTTAAAAGATTCAATACAAGTTAAGATCTATCGAGAGCATTTGTGGCTACCCAGAAAATATTTTCAAATGTGCTTTTATTTGTAAAAACCGTAATGTATTTACAAAGGAAGACTGAGGCAAGAGAAAAAAGCTGCATTTTCCAGCTCGTACTTGTGTGTTTCATCTATATTTTACCTGGCTTTGCATGGTTATGAGTTGTAATTTGTATAGCTTTGCTCATATGTTAACATATATAAGTCTATTAGTGTGTATTGTAATTTTTATTTCCACTAAGTGCATTTCTATCCACGTTTTCAACAAACTGAAAATTTCAGTGTGGCTCAATAAATTTTTTTTTCCTGTGGTTATCGATATTATACCACATATGCAGTTGATAAAGATTAAACCCAGAACATTCCTGATATATATCATGAAAGTACGAAAGCACAAAATTTACATTTTCTAAATCTTAAACGTCCAAAAAATAAATTTAATTAAAAATGCTGAATGTCGATGAGACATTGTATAAATTGAATAGACATCTCAGCAACAAATGTGTGCATTTGCAAGCAAAAGCTTGGGGTCAGGTTTTTATTTTTTTATAAATTAATTTTTTTTAATTGAGCAAGGACACATTAAACTGTTCAAAAGTAAAGACATTAAAATGATATAGGCCTACTTTTATACATGATTTTCTTTCTATTCATCAAAAAATGCATGTAAATTAATACCTATTAATTATTAGAACATTTTCAATATTAAGATATTTGAATATTAATTCAAATATGAATAATAATATAATTATAACTATTATAGTGTGTGTGTGTGTGTGTGTGTGTAAAATGATTTTATTCTAGTATATATTATAATATAAACTCATATTTTGAGTTAGCAAATTCAATGTGAAAAACACCAAAAAATACAAACTACTAAAACAAACACCCATTATGACCAGAGCAGTCTAATTCATGAATACATGACTCTTAATGACCTGTCTTAACAGTTAAAAAAATTTATTCATAATGTTTTTTTAATGAAAAAGTAAGACAAAGAGAAAAGACAAATGATTTGAATCAGTCTAACAAATCACTTGCTGAATCCGTCAGGTCGGTTTACTGAACTAACATTTGAAACATTATGTGTCTATGACAATGTGTAGCTTAAAGATTCAGATTCACGAAGAGTGTTGCTGTGATAAATGGTGTTTTAATTAAAAACTGATACTAAAAATAGAACTATTGTTTGGAAGGAGTGCACCTTCACTTCACAACAGAAATCTGTAAGCAACAAAGAGAAGAAACACCAAAAGACACGGATATGGAAGTGAAAGCGAGACAGATGGGGTGAAACAGGTGAGCTGTGAGTTAATGGATGGAGAGGGTGAATGAATGCTGTTCCTAGGAGGCGTCTGAGATGAAGGGCTGAGGGAGGTGAGGCAGGACCTCAGAACGGGCTGCAGAAAGCCATGAGCACAGTACGTCTCATTCCTGTGTCCTAGTCACACAGCAAGGTCTCCGAGCACATTAACAACACTGGCACTGAACACACACTCACAAATCACAATGAGGGCAGGGCAGCAGCCAAAACACAAAGAGGCCGCGTGTGGTTACTCTCTGGAAAATGTCAGCGCTGCATTACAAGCATTGAACCTGACAACAATAAAGGGGGATTTTGAAATACATGTTCAATATCTCGACAGCTGAGGTGTGGCATAAGATATCGACTTACCTTAAATTCTCAGATTCCTCCTTGATTTCCTCTGTAAAAGAAAAAGAAATAGTCACATGAGTGTGGTAAATACAAACTAAACAAATACACTACCCTATTGGGAATAATGTGGTTGAATTAAAGCCAGCTACAGACTTAATCAGATGTTTGTCTGATTAATCAGACTTAATCAGACTAGTTTACCATCTACTGCCAGGGAAACACAAGAGTTCAAGGAGAGCTTTTAAGATATAATATAGCATAATGCAAAATCAGTTTTCCTAAACATAATAATAAAATAAAAATATTAGACAAAAACAATATTAGAATATTTTATACAGTTGCATTTAATTTTTTTTTTTAATAATTGTATATATTTTTCTCAAAATGTTATAATGTAGTAGTTTTAGGACAGACATTCCTTTAATTTAAATATACATTATTATATTCTTTTATGATTATAATATATTATATATAATTTA
>NW_015644380.1:512844-528157 GCF_001515625.1 Sinocyclocheilus rhinocerous
CCCTCAAAGTGCAAAGTCATCACCAAAAAAAAAAAAAAAGTACGGATATATATCTAAAACATACATATACAACACATAAAAAAACAATGCCTAGCATTGACTATGAATGTGTTGTGGTTTTGAAACAATCAAATAAATAAATGACAATAATAAAATGTACATGGACTTTCTAGAATAAAGAGAATAAACAGGCAATTGCTTCTTTTCACTGAAGGCCTCTACTATTCCACACTATTACTGGTGGTTAAAAGCTAAATTAAATCAGCAAAAATAAAATAATCCAAAATGCAAGGGCTCAATGACACCAAACACAACGAGAGCTCACTCAGTGCATCATTTTGTCGAGAGCTATTTTCACTGCTAACACTAAAGAATTTAATTACGCATGGCCCCTTTAACACCTCTTCCTCTGAAACCAGTCATTAACCGCATCAGAAATGCATTCAGTGTTGAAAAAATCTACTAGCGAGAAGCCCAGAGTCGGAGGTACACGCTGCAAACTTCTGAAAGCTTCTACATTACATAAATTAGACTTTAAATCAGCTTTAACACCTGGATTCATTAGAGTACAAGCACTTTGCGATGACTTGCGTCGGTCATGCCGTTACTAACAGGTCAGGATGTCTGACTACTTCAGTCTGTGCTGGTGTTTTGAAAGTAGTTTGGATTGAATATGTTTATTCTGAACAAGAGCCTCTGGTCTCAGCGAGCAGCTGCAGTCATGAATGACTAAGTGCTCGACACGGGAACAATGTAATACTGTAGAAAGAGCACTCTCCTTCCTCCTCTCGGCAGTAAACAATGACGAGTATAGCAGCATCTGACATCTACATGCTCTGCTGATAGACAGCCCTCCAACATGTTAAACTGCCTCTGAACACGGACAGAACATCGAGCACTGGTGTCTGCTTACCCTCACATCATTCTCCATCACTCTGCAAGCGTTTCCAAAATTATTAGGGATATAGCTGGGATCTTTGGCCAGCAATGAACTCTGATAAGGAAATGCTGTTGTCCTGCATAACCTTCAAGACCATTCTTGGTTTACTGTGTAGTTTAGGTCTCTGCCTGGTTTGATTAAACTAAAGTAGCTGTAGTCAGTGGGTTCACCGCAGTGCAGGATGAAGATCGGTTTAATCATAATTACGCATGGCCCCTTTAACACCTCTTCCTCTGAAACCAGTCATTAACCGCATCAGAAATGCATTCAGTGTTGAAAAAATCTACTAGCGAGAAGCCCAGAGTCGGAGGTACACGCTGCAAACTTCTGAAAGCTTCTACATTACATAAATTAGACTTTAAATCAGCTTTAACACCTGGATTCATTAGAGTACAAGCACTTTGCGATGACTTGCGTCGGTCATGCCGTTACTAACAGGTCAGGATGTCTGACTACTTCAGTCTGTGCTGGTGTTTTGAAAGTAGTTTGGATTGAATATGTTTATTCTGAACAAGAGCCTCTGGTCTCAGCGAGCAGCTGCAGTCATGAATGACTAAGTGCTCGACACGGGAACAATGTAATACTGTAGAAAGAGCACTCTCCTTCCTCCTCTCGGCAGTAAACAATGACGAGTATAGCAGCATCTGACATCTACATGCTCTGCTGATAGACAGCCCTCCAACATGTTAAACTGCCTCTGAACACGGACAGAACATCGAGCACTGGTGTCTGCTTACCCTCACATCATTCTCCATCACTCTGCAAGCGTTTCCAAAATTATTAGGGATATAGCTGGGATCTTTGGCCAGCAATGAACTCTGATAAGGAAATGCTGTTGTCCTGCATAACCTTCAAGACCATTCTTGGTTTACTGTGTAGTTTAGGTCTCTGCCTGGTTTGATTAAACTAAAGTAGCTGTAGTCAGTGGGTTCACCGCAGTGCAGGATGAAGATCGGTTTAATCAGTTTTAGTGGTAGACTGTCCCTGGTAAAACACAGAAACCATAGCAACATGGTCATTTCCCAGAGAGCCACAACAAGTATTGTGTTACCTGAAATTTCAATATTGACAACACCCTTGGTCTAAATTGATCCTCTCAATCTATTGCATTAGGTCCATTCAATGCACTTATTTTTCTAATCTTCAGAGAAAGCAGTGAACCGACCTTGAGAAAGACTTGAAAGGCTTGAGAAAACAAATCACAGCCTCCACATCACAGCTGAAAAGTAAAGGAGAAACCTCACAGAAAAGCACCCCATCTAGAGGCTCCACCAAAATTCTAACCGTTTTTGCTTTGGAGCACTACGTAGCACTATGTACATAATTTTAAGTACGTAATTAAATAATAAATTAATTGTATTAATTATATTTTAGAAATGTATTAGTATTGTGATATTGAATACAGGAATGCATTAGTTCGTCATCCATTAATTTAAAATGATGTTTATTTATGAATTTGTTGGTTTTGTGTGTCTTTGAATGAACAGGAATTCGGTACATTCATTAAATGCCAAAGTCTAGCCTATAGTTTACTGTCAGCAAACTTGGAACATTTTTGATTGCTATCCTTAAGATAACATCACGATTCAATTGGAATATTTTTTTATTATGTTATGCATTAAACTATAGTTTACTTTATTATAGTGGTGGGCGGTATGACCAAAAATGTATATCACGGTATTTTTCAAAATTATACCGGTTTCACGGTATATGACGGTATTTATGTATTTTTTTTTCCATGCATGACCGAGTGTAAACCACATTTTCTACTGACTGAGAGAGGAAATAGGCTACTGCAGTAGATTGACTTAGAATGCCCTATTTTACTGTCATGATGAGTGAATATTGTAGAAAATGTATCTAAATAGTGACAAAGAAACACCACCCATTTACATGTTAACCAGGAGTCACTCTCATTTATAATCGCGACATCGTCTGATAAAATCAACATGCATGTACAGTAGATGCATGTTGAGCGGCTATGCGGTGGTTTTGGCTATATTACTTTTTTGTCTCATGCAGCGCACTGCCTGCGTCGGAGTAACAAACTAAAAAAAAATAAAATAAAAAAAAAAAGGTGCATGTGATATTAACAGACGAACCATTCAATGCACTTATTTTTCTAATCTTCAGAGAAAGCAGTGAACCGACCTTGAGAAAGACTTGAAAGGCTTGAGAAAACAAATCACAGCCTCCACATCACAGCTGAAAAGTAAAGGAGAAACCTCACAGAAAAGCACCCCATCTAGAGGCTCCACCAAAATTCTAACCGTTTTTGCTTTGGAGCACTACGTAGCACTATGTACATAATTTTAAGTACGTAATTAAATAATAAATTAATTGTATTAATTATATTTTAGAAATGTATTAGTATTGTGATATTGAATACAGGAATGCATTAGTTCGTCATCCATTAATTTAAAATGATGTTTATTTATGAATTTGTTGGTTTTGTGTGTCTTTGAATGAACAGGAATTCGGTACATTCATTAAATGCCAAAGTCTAGCCTATAGTTTACTGTCAGCAAACTTGGAACATTTTTGATTGCTATCCTTAAGATAACATCACGATTCAATTGGAATATTTTTTTATTATGTTATGCATTAAACTATAGTTTACTTTATTATAGTGGTGGGCGGTATGACCAAAAATGTATATCACGGTATTTTTCAAAATTATACCGGTTTCACGGTATATGACGGTATTTATGTATTTTTTTTTCCATGCATGACCGAGTGTAAACCACATTTTCTACTGACTGAGAGAGGAAATAGGCTACTGCAAGAGAGAGACGACACTGCGCCGGGAAAGTCAGACATCGTGCTCGCGGGGCAGCACTGGCGACATCTTCCAACTGAATCATAATAGTTAACATCTAACTAAAATAATACACTAATCACCAACTCATACACTCACACACACACTCTACTTCTTCAAAAGTTTGTGGTCGGTAAGATTTTTTAATGTTTTTGAAAGAAGTCTCTCTCTTATGCTCACCAAGACTGAACTTATTTGATCAAAAATGCAGTAAAACAAGAAAACTTTGAAATATTACTTGTAAAACTTTTTTATATATTAATATATTTTAAAATGTAGGCTAATTTATTCATGTGATAGCAAAGCTGAATTTTCAGCATCATTATTCAGCATCATTATAAAATGTCTTTATTGTCACTTTTGATCCACTTAATGCATCCTTGTGGAATAAAAGTATCTTTCTTTCAAAAAAAATTTAATTGTATATATCCATACAGTAAATGAGGCAGACTGCACTGAATTAAACTGTTCTGCTGTATTTTACTTTAGGATTGGATAGGATTAAATGTCTATTCAAAACAAGCACTATCTTGCCACTAGGGATATGCCGGTATCAAATTTTCATGTTGCGATTAATTGCTAATGCTTTTATCACGGTATGCGGTATTATCACGATATTGAAATTAAGTAAAAAACTAAAAGTGCTGTCATAATACAGTATAACAGGTTTAATAACTTTTTTCTTATAACAAAAATAACTGAACATTTAAATGCAATAAAGCAATACAGAAAAATGTATAAAGTCAAAAGTTTTACACAGATTAAAGTGCAAAAGAACTATAAAGACCAATCGGTATCCCTTTAGAATAAGACCTCATTAGTTAACCTTAGTTAATACATTAACATTCACAATGAGCAATAGCATTTGCTACTGAAGTTATTAATCTTTGTTTAAAAAAACACAAGTCTTAGTTCATGTTAGCTCATTAAATAACACAGTTGCAACTTTCGATTTTAACAACCTGTTATTAAATATTGGAATACCTAAGATTAATGAATGTTCAGAAGAATTTTTCATTGCCAGTTTATGTTAACTAATGAATTAACTAATGTTAACTAATGAAGCCCTAATGTAAAGTGTGACCGAACAATAAAGAATCAAAACACTTTCAAACAATATCTAGGGCATGTTGTAGTCCAGATTAAAATGTAAAAAAAAGTTTGAAAATAAATAGCCTATTAAGTCTAAATATTTAAGTATTTGGCGCTGTGATGAACATCATAGCAAATACACAAATCTGAATGGCTGTTTAAATCATTTAAACACCTTTCAAAAACAGAAAGTAGTGCAGCTGCTTTGTTTACAGGGTTTCCGGGGTAACGGCTGCATTTAAATGAATTATTATTATTATTATTTCTGCAGTTTAGCGCCATCTGCTGTCAGAGAGTGAAAGTGCGCTTTCATCCAGAGCGTCTCTCACATGTTCCGCCATGTGCTTCTCGTCCGCGCTTGTTTACATCAGAGTGCGCACGCGTCTTTCACGCAGCATACAGCGGTGTTGTGCATTTTGACCAGTTGATGGGAAAAGTATTCTTAAAATGCATTCAAAATTCTGAATAATTTGTAATATATAATTATTCACGGTATTTAGAAGTGCCCACGATAACAATATCGTGCATATTCATTACCGTGATATATCGCATTACCGAATACCGGCACAAGTCTACTTGCCACAGCATAGATTTGTGAACATTATTAGCTGTTTGCTAATGGACTGAAGTAGGAATTAAACAGGAATTCAACTTGCTACCATGCCTGCTTCTTAGACTCTTAAACATCTAATGAGTAGCACAAAACACAATCTTACTGTATGCCATACTGGTGCACAGTTGGCACCATTATAATTTTGAAACATTGCCAGCGCCAGTTGGGACAACATATTATGACACCACATAAATAAGTTTCTTTCAGTTACCATCAGCTTCAAATGACTGATATGAAATCTGTCTGTGCCACACAACACTCACAATCTCTAGTGTGATAAATAAATAGATAAATAAACCTTCTGCAGGGCTCAATGCGAAGGATTTTTTCTACTGGCCCGGTCAGGCCAGTGATTCCAATTATTACTTGCTCTGCCAACATTTTCACTGGCCCTGCCACAAAAAAGATAAAAATAAAACAGTTGCCTTTATCCTTGTTTTTGATCTACGTTATCTTGTATTCTAATAAATAAACTTAGGCCTATATGACACCAATATTTTCGATACAAATTGCATTTTACAATTCTCAATTTCAATTTCAATACAACAGCCAAAACTACTAGCCTGACAATTATAAAGTTCAATCAAGTGAACAGTCAGTAAACAAATTACAAGCAAAAACACCACTGAATATATAGAACAAAGATACAAATGAAATTATTTAGGATTTGATGTTTGTAGGTGCTCAGGTACAGAAATTGAATAATCACAAATAAAATAACATTTCCATATTCTTCACTGTGTTGCACCTTGTTTTTTCATAGCCATTTGAAATTAGTTATAACCACTGCATTTTAATCATGAATCGATCAAAAAAATTGATTTAAAGTAGACTGTATAATTTCTAAATTTGAAGCAAAAACAGAATAACCTGACTTTAGCTTTGTGCCACATAAATTATATGTCAATTATGCCACATAAAACACCTGCATGAAACCCAAAACAGCAGACGGGCTGAATGAGATGCAATGTCACTCTCTGACAGCAGGTGGCGCTCATGGAACAGCAGCGTTTACTTGCTTACTGCTGTTCACAAAGCAGCACTGTGCGTATTAGCACTACTTTAAATGCATTACACCGAGCCAAGATAAAAAGAAAATGCCATGTAAACTTTTCTGAAAACAGTCAGTTCCCCTCAGAAACACAACCATATAAAATTCAGTATTTAGGACTTTCTTCCTATATTTTGCGCATCGTGAACAGTGATCTTGCTCTGCCTGCTACAGAATTTTTCTTCTCTTTGCGTCCATCTTCAGCGTCTCTGGCCTCCGTTAACGGCTGTTTATAGACTAAATATAATAATAATTATATATTTCCACACAAATGACATTTTGAAAAAAATTATTGCAATGCAGTTTGTGTGCAAGCATGGAACAGAGACAGTCTCCGAAAAAAAAAAATGCCCGGTCGGTCGGTGCATCTCTACTCCACTGTATAAATTAAATATAGATTAATCATTGTTAAAATTACAAAGATAATTGCCAAGACGGGTATTTTGACACATTTTTGTATGTATTTGTCCATTCAAGTGCAAGAAAGATGCGGAAAGAAACTCAACTCTGGGCAGTCTGTGCGCACGCTGAACAAACAGAACAGCGCGCAAGTACTGAATGGAGTTGTCTTTCACGCCTTGCTGGAATGCCTTTAAATTGCTTGATTTTTTAAAATTAGCAAGGCTTAAAAACAGATGCAAATGATAAACTTTTTGTGACGATGCGGCAGTGGCCCGATCGGGCCAGTGACAAATCCGTCAACTGTCCCGAGCGTATTTCACACTGGCCCCAGGCAATCGGGCAGTCTTTATTGTCAAGCCCTGTTCTGTTAACTCATACATACATTTCTGCAGCGGGGGTCTTGATGATCTCAATTCAGTAAATGTAAAAAAAAAACTTCAAAAAATGGGGTAGCAAGGCTTGTTTCAAATGAAATGATCTAAACAATGCATGAGTGTGCGGTGAATGAGGGGCACAGAGCCGGCGGCCCACTCTGTATCCGCATTTTAGGAGGTGTTTGTGTCCCCTCTCAACTTTAGCAGGGCCTCCAGACCTTCTGCGAATCCCTGGACTGGGACACACGGCATTCCACATAGCCATGGGAAAATAGACTCAAGCAGGCCTACTGTACTCAGCTGCCAGTGAATGAGGTAATATGAAAGAGACAATATGATTCTACTAGATATTAGTGGTCGACCGATATTGTTTTTTTGACAGCCGATGCCGATATCTTGGAAAGCAGGGTGGCCGATTGCCAATATAAAGCCGATATAATTTTATTTATTTTAATTAATCCATTTGAAAATGGATTACAAAATAAATGTGTAAAATAAACATACTTATACTTTAAATGACAAAGTATTTTTCACAAATAAATAAATATTTAATAAAAATATAATTAAAAAGGAAGTAAACACTGTAACCAACAGGGCACTCAGTAATCTGGGAAGTTTGTGTGCATTGGGATTTGGGAAGCCAAGGTAACACTCATTTTACATACAGCACACAGTGAAAAGGACATGAATATGACATTGGGCAAAAGCATGAAGCGCCGCATAATTTGAAATCATGAGTTTAAAGTTTGTCGATCACGCGTCTCAGTGAAGCTGAACTCTCCTCCTGTCCGCATTCAATTCGCACGAACCGACCATCACACAGAGTACACGCCATCATGCAGGATACAAATGCACACTTCACAAGATCTCACAGCTGGATTTGACTAAGTTTGCAAGATTTTTTAAATGAAATGTTCATTAGTCATTCAAAGATTTCTTTAAATGATATAAATGCGTATTTGCTGAATGCTGACGGAAAACGAGAAAGTATAATAATGTTTGCCTTTCTATTACTAATAATATAACAGCAATCGTTAAAATACTTTTTTGTATAAATTTTAATTCCTTTGTTTAACAGTTATATCGGATTATTAGACAGACTTCTGTCCGTATTAGACAGAACTGTTAACGACGACGGCGAACAAGAGGAAGAATGTGAGCACTGTGTGCTTAGGCGCTGCCGCTCTCAGTGCCGTCAAAATAAAAGTCTGGCGCGCCATCAAAATAACAGTCCCACCTCGAACGCATCGGCCAAACAGAAAAACTTATCAGTCGATGCCGATATTTGAAAAATGCCAAATATCTGCCGATATATCGGCCTTGGCGATATATCGGTCGACCACTACTAGATATACATATATTTATAGGGATATGCAAAACTACATATCTTCAAAATTAACTGCAATGCTCAAAACACAATGACCAAAGATGTCTGGATGTGTATGGGGCCATTCAAACATTGTGCTATGCTGCAAAAAACTTGAAATGTGAGCGCAACAGTGTGAAAGGCCCCTATGGCTCTAGCAGTGGTGTTTTAAAGGGGATGTAAGACACAAATTTACCAAATCATAGAAACAAACTTATTTTCATGGCCATACATTCAGGTGTAAAACATATGTGAGAGAATGTTACAGAAGCAGTTGTGCTTTAGCATAAAATAAACATTCATAACCACCATGAATTATGTATTAGCTCTGAAAGTGTTGCGATGCTGATGGCACCTTGGAGATAATTGTGCTCGAAGGACAAGCACCGACAGTTCAGCGAAATGAAATAATGTTCAATTGTCAAACTATGATGCCACTATCATCTAAACTGAGTCGTGATTCACAACAATCAAAGCAATGACACTAGCGCAATTAATGTAAACCAAACCTGCAACCCAATAATTGATGCCGTGGGGCTCTAGGATGACAGTGTTCATTCGCTCTCTGGGTGATCTTACCGAGTGATGGTACGATTACAACCTCCTGGGAGAAAGAAAATTAGTAATGACAAATGTTTTATCTAAATAAATGATAAATTAAACACTAAAACTGTAAATAAATGTGAATTTAGTCATTGCAACATTATAATGCTGCAAAGTATAAAAATTTGATTTGATGAAGATAACATTGATTTAACAGTGTTATTAAATTAATATTTTTTTTTACAGATTAACTTTAAGTGAACATTAGAGGATGTTAAAGGTAATCAATGTAAAAATACAGAAAAGTGAGCATGAACAATTAAATATCCAGATAATGGAGATAAATAAATGCAGATTAAAAAAAAATAAAGCTGATAACAGTTATGGTACCAATCGGTGTAATTTTAGCATTATGTACTACTACAGTATTTATTATTTTGAATTAGCTTTTATTTTTATATTCATTTTATATTTAAATTTTAGTCATTTAACATAAGTTTTAGTAATTTGATGTGCTTGTCGTTTTTCTTAGTTTTTTTATATTTATGTTTTTTTCATCCAATATTTATATTTTATTTTATTTCAGCTTTATTTCAATTACTATTTTTAAAAGTTCCAGTTTAGTAATTTTATTATATTATACATTAGAAATGTTGCCTTGGCAATTACCGGAAATAAGTTTTTCATCAGATTTTTTTTTTCTCTCAATTACAGAAAACTACTTGTAATAATTTAATAATTTATTTTAATGATATAATTAATTAAAAATAATTTTATATATAATTTTTTTTTTTTAAATAATTTTAGTTTACAATCACAACACTGGTACCAATATATCATTCATGCCAAGTATATGAAAAGGCCTGGCGTCACCTTTATTGACAGTTTAATCGAAAGATGACAGGAAATAACTTGGAGTGACAGAACTATAAAATGACTGGAATCAAACTCACATTGCCAACTTGTGCATAAAGTCTAAACTTGTGGGGACTCGTGTGTCAACCACTAGGCCACAGGTCCAACATTAAAGAGACTTAAACAGACACCAGAAACTGAGGGACTGACTACTTGGTCAGGAATGTTGGGTCTGCGTGGGATTTCATAAATGCCAAACACATTGTCGTCAAAGATGTCCGTGCTCTACCTGAAAATATATCAGCTCTGGAGGTGTCAGTCGCAACTCTAATGAAGCAGAAATAGCTTTACTTTCACTCATGTTGCATACGGTGGGCCGAGAGCATGCCGTGACATGTCACTCTGTACAGCAACACCATGGAGAGTTGCACTCGGCAGGACAGCAGAAAGCCCTGACTGTTGACAGTCCCTCTCCTTCATACTAGCAATAATTGCGGGGGAGCTCTGTAATTGCATATTGCTATTTAGCTCTGGATCTCGATTGCAAAAGTCAAATATGTATATGCTTGCTTATTGGTACCCTGCTTTGGTGTTTTAGACAACAGCATGGTGGGATCTAGACGACTGCTCTGAGACACCTTCACCTAGGCAAACAACTCTCGGAGCTAATTCAGTCTCCAGTTGCCAGTTTGTTCCATCAATTAAGCAAAAAGCGGATGGTGGCATGTTTTGCAGTACACACATGCTGCAGCTCCAAACGCTGGGGAAAGATAAACAGTAGGGTCCTTTGGGAGTTCTGCAGTATACCATGTGATCAACACCAACGCAACGCGCGCACACTAATGCAACGACTGCAGACAGAAGCCGTTTACATAGCCAGAGGGTGTGCGAATGGAGTCCAAGTAGACGCTGTAAGGAGGGGTCTTATTTAGGGTGTTCTTCGCCTCCTCCTTCATTCTTTCTCATGTGGAATTACTCCGCAACTCTCGAGCCAAGACACGGATACATCCAAGCAAAGCTTCTTTCCCGAGACATCTACATCCAAGTCCCTCCAGCCCTTGGAATACTCTGATCTGCTGCCCACTTGATCTCCTCCAGTCAAAGGGCAGGGTAGATTTCACACATTCCCAGATCCAGGATTGAAAGACAAGAGGCGGGACGGGGCTGATCCTTACTCTGTTTTTGTGCTTGATCTTAAGAGCTCAAATGTGATAAATCTGCTTAAAAAAAGGTGACATTTACCAAAGCCATTAGAGCTTCCGAACCAGTCCCAATCTCAATGGTGACTAGTGTTACCTGAGAGCGGTGGTGCATTTTTTCCTTCTCTCCTACAGATGCATTACCATTTCAAAGCACACACATTCACACCGCGTCGGCACACTTGACAACCAGAGAAACTATTTAAATGAACTCCTCTTGCCTTACAAACCTAGTATTTTCAAGAATGAATAAATCCGGCAGACAAGTTTAGGAATTGGAAGGCATTAGTTCTTTCGAGTAGGTTTGCCTTTATAACACCTGGATGTGTTGCAGAACTAACAGCATGGAAAATTATAGGGCTCTTTTATTTGTTCGTTTATGTCAAGAAGCAAGTAAATCTGTACAATTGTAATCCATCTTAAAGGGGTGGTTCACTGGGTTTTTTCTAGGCTTGATTGTGTTTATGGGGTGCAGTCTAACATATGTTAATGCTTCGTTTATTTTTCACAAAATCTACCTTTATTCCACACAGCTCTGTCCCTTCTCTGAGAAACGGGCTGATCTTTTCCTGTTTTTATGAAGCCCCGCCCTCAGAAATAGGCGATGGGCTCTGATTGGTTAGCTAGCCCAGTGTGTTGTGATTGGCTAAACCGCCTCTAGTGTGTGTCTAAACGTCCCGCCCCTCACCTCAGCGGCATGTGCTCCGGTTGTATTGTGAACAGCGGCGTCGTTAATATCGCTTATCAGTTTGAGCCTGGTTGAGAAGTAGAGGATATTATTGAAGAGGATTGTGCAGAACCTGTGCAAGCACGGCTTTTAATGGTAGGCCTATGTTTTTTGTTTGTTGTTGTCTCATACTTTTAGATACGCTGTTATTTGTAAATGCTACTGCTTATGTTAGCTTTTAATATACGGTTTTATTCTGATTAAAGCTTTAATACAGTGGGGAACCATGGTTACATACGTAACCTGGAGACGTTTTCTCTTCCTCTTCTCTAAAGCAGCGCAGCATGGCCTCGCCCCCTTTGTTGCCTTTTCCCGAGGGCGGGGTTTATCTGGGTTTGTGATGTCACGAACCCGGGAAGTAACTTGTTGTAGTCCCTACCAGCCATTTCTGTAGGCATTAAACTGCCAGAATTTTAAAAGACGATATCTCCGTTTGCATTGAACTTTCAGCTTCGTAACTTTGCAGATATTGTTTATGCTCAAACAGCAACATTACACACTAACTAACGTTAAAAAAGTGAAATCGCAATGAACCACCCCTTTAAAACGGTCATAAAATTAAAAAATTTAAAAATTTGAAGGTACACTACCGTAACTTACCTTCCCAGAAAGGATGCATATTTGTACCTTAATGTGTACAGATGTGTACCTTTGAGAGTACTGCCCCACTAACAAGCTTAAAGTACAATTTTCTTGTAGTTTGTGTACACTACCGTTCAAAGGTTTGGGGTCAGTAAGATTTATTTTATTTTTTTAATTAATACTCTTATACAGCAAGGATGCATTAATTTGATCAAAAGCTACATTATTGTTACAAAAGATTTCTATTTCTATCTAACTTTCTATTTATCAAAGAATAGAAATGGGGAAAAAATTTAAGAGTTTCCACAAAAATATTAAAGGGTTAGTTCACACAAAAATTAAAATTCTGTCATTAATTACTCACCCTCATGTCACAAACTTGTTTTTGTTTAGTGATTCTGCACCTTAAAATATTATCTGAATCTAAATTGGGCCAGGTAACAAGCCTGAAGCATTTCTTACCTGGATTGTTCTCCACCTTTCAGTAAAGGTGTAAGTGTTAACCATAAAAGGTGATATACAGAAGCTGACTGGAATACATGAAAAACATTCATATAGAGCATACACATATATCTATTTATAATATATTATAAACTATATAATATATTTTATATAGATTACATATACACATTTTTCTCTAGTATGTCTAGTATCTCCAGCATGGGACTGCCTGCTTCCAATGCATTGCCATTTACGTCAGCATACTTGAGTAGAACATTCTAGCCAAGCCAAAACAAGAGACGCTACTGTTAAAAAAAGGGACGCCTGTAAACCTTCATCCTTCTCTACTTGCACAAGTCCAGGTAACTGTTTAGAGACCATACACTGTTTTATTTGGCACTTGGTTCCTTGATACTGTCATGAAGGCATTCTGTCTATGGAACGTAAACAACATCAGAGACAAATTTGCATAATGTATCTATTTAGCCCACAGTTGAAGTATCAAGTATCCGCCCACCAAATAGAGACAAACCATTTCTCACACACAACAAAACAAAAACGCTTCCAAAAAGCAGAGCCCCAATGGAAGGGGAGGCAGTATGCTCTTTTCACCCGCAGAGATAAACACCCGGCTCAGGTCCTCTGCGCTTGAGGAGGGAGCATTGGACCATTGACAGCTGCATTGTGTAGAAGAAAGAGAAAATACCTAGCTGTAATTAAATTTAGGCCCTGCACAGGAAATGCTGAGGGAGGTTGTCCGGACAACGCAACATGTGGGGTGTGAGGGTGGCCCTGGTGTAGCCCTGCCAACTAATCACACCGCGACGACAAGTGCATGCGTGTGTAACCGCATGGATTTACTCCGTTGGTTAACCAGCCATGGTTTCTGAGACAAAAAGAACACTGTGAATGTGATTTCAGTGTCAAAATCAATTAAATTGGTTCACTGGACCCTGGTTGGTTGCCGATAAGCTTTACTATGACTGGTTTAATTTATCACCTGAAACCCTGAACTTAATAAATAGTTCAGATACCCAAATATAATTACCTAAACTTTATTTTCAGCTTGTCAGACTAATGAAAACCTTAGTTTTGATTTATGTATTTTGATTTTTTTTTTTTTAAATGTGTTGGCCAAAATTGTCATGATCCTACACACAAAACACGTTAATTTATTCTTCAAAACATCCACACAGATTCAATAGAAACTAAACTCGTACCAATACTATAAACATGCCAAAATAGGGCATTCATTTCGTGATTTGTTACAATGGCATTTTAGCCTATCTGTCATAAGTCAACAACATCAAAAACTCAATTCATCAAAATGACCAAAATGCTCATCTTTACTCTAGAGTGATATCAAGCATGTTTAGTCTCAGCCTACTATAAACATAAAGGCTCCATAACCACCTACTCCTCTAGCATTCCTAACCCAATCAATGTAAATGCTGTATCTCATAAACACACTAAAGGACTCAAAAATAGGGGTGTCAAATGGTATTGTCTCTCATTAGCATGAGGCAGGACTATGATTAATTCAGCACCTGTCAGAGGCTGAATGAGCTACTGCTACTGAAAGATGATGCATTATTTACAAAGGCCAGTAATGAAAGTGGTTAGAGATCTAAGCTATGCTGCACTTTCATCCAAAAACCTGATCTTTTATATTAAATGGCCAATTCCGTTCTAATGCACTGCACAGCCACACTGTAAGAAAAAAATCTGTGGAAATCAAAAAAGATACTTGTAATTTTCTGCAAGGACATTTTCATTAGGAAATTAAAGGCACAATATGTAAGATTTTTTTATTAAAATATCCAAAAACCACTAGAACAGTTTTATATATATTTTGCTGACTTGTGTACTTGCATTATCCCAAATGTGCCTGTGATGAGGAGATTGTGAATAAAGAATGAATATTAGGCGAATTTAAAATAAACATTTGCATTTGAATGTTAGGTGTGCATCAGGGCGTGCGAGATGAGGTGATGATGTAAGTGATGTTGTTGCATTTTAATGCTTTGTTAGTCTAGCTCACGAGACGCCCTACTGCTGCGTTATTCATTCAAAATATTAGAGAAATATAGAAGCTCAATGCGGAGAAGATCCTGAATGGGTTAAAACCGAAATCAAGCCATTCACACAGAACGCATATTCAGTGCATTTGTTAGATGGACAAATATGACTGCTGCACTCGCGTCTCACAGAAGAGATGTATAGAAAGCCATGCAAAGTTAAAACAGTTTAAACTTTTAGAAAACACCTCACGAATTTGTGGAGGTTTATTACTTTTCACTGCGTTTCATA
>NW_015644380.1:528397-529224 GCF_001515625.1 Sinocyclocheilus rhinocerous
ATTGTGTTTGATTGTTCAAACAAAAAATATTTGTTGTTTGTCTCAATAAATTGTGTTAATTATAAAAACAGTGGTTAAATTTAAAAAAAAAAAATTCTATTGCTTTTTGTTTTAAAAAAGGTTATAAAAAGTGTCAATAATTATCGATACCGAACGATATGAAACATTATATCTTTGATAATTTTTTTAGCTATATCGCCCAGCCCTAGTATCTAGTATGATAAAACAGCGCTGCTTACTTACACTGCTTTCCGGAAGGAGTGGAAGCGGTCGACTGTGGCATGATAAAAGCTCCGCTGCTTTCGAGCCGTGTGTTATGCTCGTTCAGTGGCCTAATTTCACTTCGACGGCTTTCAGCCTCACCCTGCTTCATACTATGACGTTAATAAATCTTTAATACCAGGGCTCGCAAAATTTCAAGATAGCCTGTCGGGCAGAGTGGCGATACATTTTGGTAGCCCGACTGGAAAACACAATAGCCCCGGGACGTCGGGCTAGCGATTTTGCGAACCCTGAATACATTAACTCATCCATGAACATGATTTCTGCCTGAGTCCCATCGGACTGCTTCGCAGGGCTCTAGACTAACTTTTTGCACTGGTGCGCCTTTTTTTCTTAGGTGCACCAGCACAAAAGTTAGGTGCACCCAAATTTTCGACCGCATCGCATTTAACACCGCAGTTTTACAAGTTCTAGTCTTACCTGTGAGGCATACAGTGGAAAGGCACAATGTGGTCACCTGCCTCTTGCTGCAGAAGGGCTATGACACCCCCTTTGCTGCCCAAATTAACAGCAGCACCATCAGCACCCAGAGCAATGATTTTCTC
>NW_015644380.1:529243-529345 GCF_001515625.1 Sinocyclocheilus rhinocerous
ATTTTCAATGATAAGAATATTAAGAATATTACATGCAGTAACGAGACGGTAGGCATATTATTGACATAGGCTACATGACATGGCTTGGGCATCTTGGGCATG
>NW_015644380.1:537423-539436 GCF_001515625.1 Sinocyclocheilus rhinocerous
TTTTTTTTCAATGTATCTGCGATGACTCCTATAAATTGGGCGCACGCGACATCATTGCTGTACGTCGGGTTTACGTTCAAGCCATTTTTCTTCATAAGAATTATTTCGGACTTGAACTTAGTGAAGGGAAGTTCTTCTTTTGCAATATTGTAGGCAACGTTAAACTTGATTATCATCTCGGCCTCGTCTGATGATCTGTTTGCTGCTGCCTGCCGCTGAAAGGCAGCGGGGAGAGGGGACACTTGGGCAGTGCATTTATCGCGGCATGTAATGTGTTTTATAGATTAGGGTGACCATACGTGCCATTTGGGGTCCGCCCTTCGCTATCTCTGATTGGTTTAGACCACGATATGGGCTTAATGTGTGTCTGTTGTTGAACCACAGAGAGACTTTCATAGTTGCGGAGACTTTTTTTTCCCCCTCGAACGGCTGGTCGCACTGGTGCGACCTCAGATTTTTTTTAGTCGCACCATTGAGAAATTAGGTCGCACGTGCGACCAAATTGGTAGCACTCTAGAGCCCTGCTTCGGCTGTGGGGATGAAGGCGACAACTCCCATGATTCCACACCCAGTCACTGCGTCATCTAACTACACCTTTGTTTGTTTTGAATATGCGCCCTCTAGTGGCAAAAAATTACATATTGTGCCTTTAAGCTTACAGATATTTCCTTTAACCTTAAAACACAACACCATGCAATGCGTAATTTAAAATACAGGTAAAACACCTCTGAAAAAAAAAAAAAAACGTAAAATTTCTTCATATTAACAGTACATTATGCCCTATTTTTACAGGCTTTTCTTAGAGTGCAGGGCTTTGGTGGTAATTATGGCACAGGTTTTGGGGAATGAGAAGAACGGTGTACTCTAGCGGGGTCTGCAACCTGTGAGATTGCATCTTAATAACAGAAATGCTCCATCTTTTGAACCTTTCCAGACACCTGCGCAAAGATGCACCCACCATCTTAACAATAATCCCAGGGCCACAAAATTAAATTCATTCACCTCTTTCACCACGCAAAGCAACAATCCTCACCAGTTTTCATAAGCCAGACGGCCACTGCACACACGTTTAATTCCACTTTCTTTATTAAGGAAACACACACACAAATGCAATCATGTGTCGTACAGCACAAAAAAAAGTTCAAAAAGTAACAGAGAAAACTATTTTTCATTTAGCATAGAATGCATCACAAAACCGCAAGAACACTGTCTGGCAGCTTTTTTAATGCATTACCCGCCTAGTGAGTCTTACACTTCTACATTATGCCAACTGGAAAACAAAAAGCTGTGATATTTGTTAGTTAACTTTATTCTGGGATCTGAACTTCACTGAAACTTTTTATGATGAATAGCACAGGTGCCAAACTGCCAACAGGACTCGAAACCGCCTGAAGTGTTAGAAGGCGTGAGTAATATACGATCAGTCTGAAAAGCTAAATAATAAATGCGGAGACCTGATCTTACTGGTTACTCTCAGTTTCTTCGCAGGTGTCTTGAAAACAATGTGAGTACATTAATATTAATAGTCCAATGAATCACAATTTGCCTTTTTATGATCGTACAGGCTTGTGTAAACTTGTGTTTCTGTGAGATCTGGGCCATTTTACAGACACAACAGGCACTGTTATTGTAAACCACTGCTGACAGCGATAGCCCATGGAGTCAGGACCCAAAAGGAAGTTTTTTTTTATATCTGTCGGTGCGTATTATGGAAATCAATGGGACCGTTACCAACATTCTTCAAAATATCTTCCTTTACGTTCCACAGAAGAAAGTAAGTCCTACAGGTTAGGCTTGCCGCGATAGACAGTGCTGACGGTGATACCGGTGTTAAGCCGCAACACCGGTTATGTCACTTGCCCACCGCGTCACCGACCCCCACCGTCGTTTAGATTTTTTATTGTAATACAAATCATTTAGTTCAGTAAAAGAACAGACACTACAATTAAAAATTGAACGCGGCTGCTCAATGCAGCGTGCCGAACGACAGTCGCATCACACAGATCAGATTTC
>NW_015644380.1:539550-564730 GCF_001515625.1 Sinocyclocheilus rhinocerous
GGCACGCCGCTTTTACAAGCTATTTAAAAGCGAGGAAAAGAGGGAACGCCCCGCCCCCGTGGTGATACCGGTATTACCGGTGTTGTCACACGTCGATTAACTGGTGGGAAAATTTCCTCACCGTCACAACCCTACTACAGGTTTGGAATGACATGAGGATGAGTAAATGTTGAGAGAATTTTCACTTATGGGTGGACTTTCCCTTCAATATTTTGAATTAGTTTTTCTTTTTATATTTTCCACTTTCATATTAATTTTGTTGCACCTTTTTATTATTATTATTATTGTTTTCTTTTTTAGCTATATATATATATATATATATATATATATATATGTGTGTCTATATTATATGGTTTTAATTTTAATAACCCTGATCCAAACCATTATGTTTTTAAAAAAGCATACCTGGAAATTTGCACATTGCAATTTAAATCATTTAACAACAACAACCATCTATAATGCAACGTTCCTGGCAAAACAATTAGTCGGCAAGACCATTTTTACTTGCACTGGAGCTTGGCAAATTGTTATTTAGGACCTTGTCGGGAGCTAAAGAGTTTTGGTACCATCTCCATTTCACTTTAATGAAATCCTTAATGAATCCTTAAAAATCCTCAAAAAATCAGGAATATCATGTTAGTGACACCACATCCATCAGACGAGAGCCCCATCTAAGCCTATTCAAAATATTCAAGACCTGAATCTACATGAAAACTAGAGCATTTGCAAGAGGTCCCCTGATTGCTCAACAGAGTTTGGTTAAGGTCAGTGTGCGGTAAGAAGAAGAAAAAAAAAAAAAAGGATCAGACTCAACCCCGGGGTCCTGTCTATTCCGCCTGAAGTCCTGCCTGAAAAAGAAAATGATGAACTTGTTTTTACCTGCCCCGTAAGTATTTATTGTGCTTAAGGGACAAGAAACTCTCCTTATATCTATGCTGTCATTAGGAAATCCTTCACATTCAGAAAAGGAAACATCCACATATTTCATGACTTCTTTAGAGACATTCACCTTATTCCAAACAAGCCGTTATAGACTAGCTCAACCCCTATCCTGCACACAACACTTCCGTTACGCCCATCGCAATCTAGGCTGATTCATTTCAGCAAATCGATTCTTTCGGGCAATTCGTTCAAATGAGCCGATTCACCAATTCGTTTGAGTCACCATTCAAAACAAAAGTGTTTACAAAAGCGACCGTGCGCTGTTTATCCGGTCTTTTTGTATAGTGAAACACATATTTATTCACAAAATGCAGCTGTTTATTCCTTTTTTGTCAAGTAAGTTGTGAAGATAATGCGTCAAATGTTGTGGCTTACAGCAGAGTGATACAAACGTTTTCCAATCGGTTCAGGTGAATCATTCAAAAGAGCCGTTTCAGATGAACAATTCGACGGTGCCTGTGACTGCAAGGCAAAATAATTGCACATCGTTTCTACACATTTTTATAAAGTTTAACCTCCGTGAGCATATATACTCGTCTTATTTAAAGACAGTTAATAATTCTGTGACAACACCAATGCAAACAAGCATCTCCGCCTGCGTTTCTCTCCATCTTGCCCAGTCATTGTTGTTATTGGGGGAAAATGAGGATAGTGCAAACAGATTTCCGCGAATTCAAACGATATGACAACTTAGTTTGTACGCTGTAGTGTCGTATAAAAAGCTTAGACTGTAAGTTACGCAAAACTAGAATGCCATTGTTATTGTAATATGACAGGTGGGGTCTTTACATTTAATGATAGAAACACATGGTCAGTGACACTCAAATGAATCCGAAGCACCCACTTTGAATGCTCTTAAAAAGCATGTAAAATTATTCTATAATTTAACATGAAAAGTTTATTCTGTGCACAGCCCGTGTGATGAAGGGACTTTCTCAAGCTCCTGTCAAAGAGGACAAACTCGCCCAGTCAGTTCCTGCTTTCCTTTACCTGTTTCCTCATTCGTACGCGCACTAAATATGATTTATTCAAGCCAAGCGCGCATAATTATCGATATTTCATGCTAAAGGAACAGGTACAGGTTTAGATCGAGGCGTTTTTCGGGTGAAATAAGAATAACTTCCGCAATGCTGCTGGATTCATGCAGCTCTTCTGAAGCTGCTCCGTTTCATTACCGGTAGGATTAAAGCCACACATGCAGATCTTAAACATCTAAAACACTGCGATCAACGCATCGAAATCATACTGACCTAGTGCCACCTCACAGGCTTTGCGCAGCTGCGAGTGATGAGCCTTTTTCACCTCCTTGTCGGCCAAGATCTTTTCCAAAGCTCTGGTTAAAAACATGTTTTTCGTCTTATTGCCTTCATACATGACGGGGCGAGGAGAACCTGTCCCAATGGAGGCTAGATCCGCGATTTTTAGATATTCCTGTTTGATTGAGTTTTTCTCGGACGATGCCCTCAACAGAGAAACATAAATAAAGCCAGAAGGTGGGGTAAATCCCTCAGTTTTCCATCAGCGACCTGCTGCCTGCGCCATGTTGGAAGGAAATGACGCCACGCACGTAAAAACGGCCGCAGTGAGGTAGAGTGAGAAGTGAGCGAGTATAAATAAATAATAATAAATAGAGCGAGGTTATACATAAATATATATAAAAATAAATAATAATAAATGAACAAAAAAATGGAAGAGAGATATTTCTGCTCTGTGCATTAAGAACAGCGGTGGTCAGATATATCAGTATAACTCACTTCCTTGTGATAGTTGTGGTTATAGATGTAGTTATAGATATCTGTGCTAATGTTGTCCATAAGTTATATAGCCACTTGTTAGCAATTTATGTACTGTATGTAATTTTTATTGCAGAAGAAAACTTAATCTCTTGTTTACATTTATAGCCTACTCATAATCAAATAATAATATAAAATAATAATAATAATAAAATAATTCCTCAAAAATTTTTTTAAGACAGCTTAAAAGTTTTATTAATAAGGATGTTATTTTGTAATTTCATGTGGCCTAGATGAGTTTGTTGCAGCCATGATTCAGCTAGCTACTATAGAAGTCTTTAAGACCTAAATATAATTTGCATTTACTAAAATGTACTAAAATGACTACTAAAATTGTCTGAAAAGAGTTTTTCATATTTTAATACAATTTAATTGACTTATTTCCATGTTATTTTATTGTTGTTTGCTGCAGTCCTTTGAGTATCTGATTTCAACTTTATATATATATATATATATATATATATACATGAAAAAATACGGCCTATATATCCTTCAACAACAAACGTATTTTTTGACACTGAAGCCATTTCAATGAAAGACTCTTTATCTATTAAGACTTTTTTTTTAAATTATTTATGATTTCCATACGCGGGTTTTAATGGAGATTAATAAGTCAACCCTGTCTGTAACGACAAACACTGCTCTTCATCAAGCAAAGCCACAGTTTGTTTTTGGCACTCCATGATGAGTAATTGTCAGGTTGTATTCACAAGATGCACAAATGAAAGAAGCTGACTTCAAATGCGGAGGATGAGTCAAGGCCATGCGATTTCAAGCTGTCTATTCCCTACAATTGTACATTCAGATCATACAATGAATAAATATACTCAACCACTTATTGAAGGGGTCATTTAGACACATATAGAAAGCCATATAAAATAAATTCTTCTGTTATCTATAAATTATTACTATTTATCTATAAATAAATAGCACATTTTACATATTTTAATTTAAATTTTACAAAAAAAATAGTAGAGGGCCAAATAAAATAACATTCATATTTTATGCAGTGGTCAAATCTGATTGGCCGAATGTTGAGTATCATTGCATTGGCATTTAACGTTTTTGTATCACCCCGCTTGTCTCGGCATTTTAGATTGTTGAGTGGACTCGGGAGCTGATTTGTTTGTTTGTTTGAGAGTTGTAGAGTCTGTATTTTTATACTTATTTTCTTTTACAACTGGAGGCAGAGCTAGGCCTATGTAATTCCATCTGCAGCAAGGAGTGCTTTTATCTTATTTTATTTAATTTTTTACTTTTTTCGCGTTTTTCTGAGTGGATTTATTTATTGTCAGGTGAAAACAGCTAAATCTCTGATGCTCCTTCAGATTTCTGTGTGACAAGCAAATATGTACAGTTTATATGGGACCGTTTTCTTCGGCGGAGAAGAAAAATACATTCAGATTATATATATATTTTTTTTAATCAAAAGGTAAGTTACTCAATATTAACTACTTGTTCATAGTCATACTACTGTGTATAAAATCAATATCACTCTCCCAATCACGATATGATATTGAATATGTTTCTGGTGTGATATAATTTCCAAGTACTCAAAGATGGACTACGGTCTGGGCTAGTGGTGTAACAATATTCAAACCGAACCGAAAAACCACGATACTCTCTTGGCCTACCCCGCCCCCTGCTGTCTGGGCCGATGAGACAAGGGCCTTGTTTTTCTCAGTTCAGAGGCCTGCGGTGCCCAAAGCACTTTAGGTGCTTTAAATGCCTACTGGTTGTCTCTTTTGCAGGTCTGAATACTTTCCGTACCCACTGTATATATTTTTAATCAAAAGGTAAGTTACTCAATATTAACTACTTGTTCAAAGTTATAGAACTGTGTATAAAATCAATACCACTCTCCCAATCACGATATGATATTGAATATGTTTCTGGTGTGATATAATTTCCAAGTACTCAAAGATGGACTACGGTCTGGGCTAGTGGTGTAACGATATTCAAACCGAACCGAAAAACCACGATACTCTCTTGGCCTACCCCGCCCCCTGCTGTCTGGGCCGATGAGACAAGGGCCTTGTTTTTCTCAGTTCAGAGGCCTGCGGTGCCCAAAGCATGGGTGCTTTAAATGCCTACTGGTTGTCTCTTTTGCAGTGTATTACATAAATGGTCTGTTCATTCTTGTATTTGTAACTTTATTTTTCATATTTGTGAAGTAATTTTTCATTATTTGGATAGTAGGGCTAATATCTTCCATTTTTAACAAACAATAGAATCCATTTTTGGATGATCGATGCAGCTTTTAATGATCTACCTGGTGGTAAAATAAACAGTAAGATACAAAAATCTGTGTACAATGAAAACAAATCTTAAATGCCAACTAGCAAGACACTTATTATATAACAAAGTACTGTGTGTTTTCATTGAAATAAATCTTTAGGTGCTTTAAATGCCTACTGGTTGTCTCTTTTGCAATTTATTACATAAATGGTCCGTTCATTCTTGTATTTGTAACTTTATTTTTCATATTTGTGAAGTAATTTTTCATTATTTGGATAGTAGGGCTAATATCTTCCATTTTTAACAAACAATAGAATCCATTTTTGGATGATCGATGCAGCTTTTAATGATCTACCTGGTGGTAAAATAAACAGTAAGATACAAAAATCTGTGTACAATGAAAACAAATCTTAAATGCCAACTAGCAAGACACTTATTATATAACAAAGTACTGTGTGTTTTCATTGAAATAAATACAGGCTTATTACAATAAAATTCCAAAACTTTATAGTACTTAAGAGTTCAAATGTAAACATTGCCCTTGCAAGTACAATTAATTATACAAGTTAAAGTTCCTTTGATAAGCTTTTCTTCAAAACAAAACAAAAAAACAGCAATTGTATGTATTCTTGTTTGGCTCATTTAAAACGTTAAGTTCCCAGTTGATTTCAAAACAAAATCAAAGCTGTTTTTTAGCTGCAGTGATACACAGCTACACACAACATCTACACTAAAATAACCCCATTTTAAGATAACAGTATGCATTATTTACATTCTCTGGGCATTACTGTTCTTTTGAAGCAAGTGCTCACTGTATATTTGCCTCATAAGTAAAAACCACTTTTGAGAAAGATTTAGTTCACAATTCAAGTGCTTGCATTTCTTCAGTTTACATTTATACCATTTTGTTTAATGTAGAGCTTCTTTAAAGTAGTTTATAAAATAAATAAATCTTAGTTACTTATAAAAAAACAAATAGAGAAAATGCAGGCACATTTGTGCATAGCTAGTAGACATTTCTATGGCTTATTGGTGTGAAACTGATAGAGGGAAGATAAGACAGAGAGAAAAAGTCAAGTGAAAAGTTTCATTTGGTACATTTCTTCAGCAGGCCTGAAGCGATGGTCTTTACTGCTCTCATGGTCTCTGTGCATGTGGGATTTATCAGGGTTTCTGGCAACAGGAAGCCATAGTAGCCTGTATCACGCAACTCGAAGGCAAAGGCGTATGGGATCCCATTCTTGTAGGCCCAGTCTATCGAGCTTCCAGAACTCACATCTGCAAATTAAAGAAACACATTACATCACATCTGGACATCTGACTGTTGTTGATATAGAAATAGTCATTAGTCAGAAAACAGATTAACTGAGAGGGCAAACAGAGAGCTGATGACTCATACATGCAGTAGCTATATGTCACTGATTGAAGAAAAGACTGCATGCCTGACTTACAAAGTGTGGTGGAGGCAGGGCCGTATCTGTATCGCACTCCATAAGCTGAGTACAGAGCGCTCACTGCGTTCTGGGCTGCTGATTCCTGAGGGGGAAGAGCAGAGGTTCAAATTTGCTTCAGTATCGGTCGGGTCCAGTCGATCATTAAGGAAGCTTGGCGATAAGTGTAGTCAAAAGATTGTGTGGGCTAACAGCCATCCAGTCGAAATATGAGCAAGCTGCATTGAGGCAAGCCCGACAAATAATATCTCAGCCATTCCATATTCTTAATGAGGAGTTTAATGTTTTGCCCTCTAGATGATATTGAGTTCTATCTTATTGAAGGATGAGTCACTTTAGAAACTCCAGGGAGCAAATTATGGTTTTGCAGTGTTTACTACAGAATCCTATATAAAGAAGTGTGAAGATATTATACTCAATTAAATATAGTAAATATAGAAAAAAGTTAAAAACTGGCAATTGCTATATGGATGCAAAAAAGAATCACACTTGATTTTGAATAATCAAATGGTCAAAATGGCCACCATAGGAAATGAATGGGGAATATGGAAAATACAGAGCAATTATTTGGGGTACATTTTACAAATCAGCTATGAATTTGTAGTCTTTGATAATGTCTAAGTATATATCTAAATGCAAAACCTATTACCAGTAATTGTGTCTGAAAATACTATAAGCAATTAGGGAATACACAGCCATGTATATATTTATATATAGGTGTTATAGAGGCATCTACTGGTTACACCATATTATTACATATTTCTTTATTTCTCCCACCAGATGGCACTAGTCTGCCTTACATGGATTGGATTGTAAAATTTCAAGCTGAAACACTGTATTAATTGAAAATAAGATTAAATATTTTTTCTAATATTTGTATTGATTTTAGAGGTGAATATTGTGTAGTACCATGAAATCCCCTCAATATACAAAATATTGAAGAATAAATATTATGGAAACAAAATATAGTACATTCATTTCACATTCATTTCAAAATGTTATGCTTAATACCTTCAGTCTGTTTTGACCGCTGTATGTGAGCAATACCACAGGGTTCAAGACAAGTAATGGTAACTTGCAGTTCAGTAATTGCTTCAGTGAGTTTAGACGGATTCATTTTGTTAGTTTTTTTATTCGTTTTTGAATGATTCATTAAACGAACCAGCTCATAAGAGACGTTCATGTATAAGACTACTTTGATTTTTGCTGTATGTATTTGACACACTAAATTCACAGAACATTGGACTACATTCGTCACGCTGTATATTTTTGATTTGGTAAAAAGTACTTGTTCATAGGAGTCATTTGCTTGTAATGTAAATTGGACTACACTGGTTGCACTGTCTGTTGTTTTTGCGTGCAGCTTGTGAGGACATCTAAATAGAAAGTTGCATTTTCTTTGTTATTTTTCTTATATTCAGTTCAGACAGCAAACTCGCATTCAAAATATAGCCAAAATATGATTTATACATCTAAAGTTTTTCATGTGCTCTGTAACAATAAATTGATTATTTATATCTTTGGGCAGAAAATAATTACTGAATGATCCCCACCCAAATGGACAAATTCAAGATTTACTGTCTGAATGCGGAAATCACTCACCACACAGTTGAAGTTTGGTATAGTGGCGTATTTGTAGGAATACGGGTAGAGGAGCATCTGAGCATAAGCGTGAATAGAGATGTAAGCTTTGACCCGTTTCCTGTGTTTGCGCAGAAACTTGGCAACAGCTTTGACCTCAGGCTCTGACTCAGGGAAGGGACCGCAGTATGTGTCATCGCAGGGGTGCAGGGATGCACCCTCATCTATCAGGGTCAGCAAAGACAACAGGTGTAAAAAAAAAAAAAAAAAAAAAGGCATTCAGGCATTTTCTTATAAGCAAACCCAACCTTGTCAGTGCTGGTAAGTACTGGTTTAGTGCTGATTTAGCTTTAAGACCAGCAAATGT
The DNA here is from genome assembly GCF_001515625.1 of Sinocyclocheilus rhinocerous. NCBI lineage: Eukaryota > Metazoa > Chordata > Actinopteri > Cypriniformes > Cyprinidae > Sinocyclocheilus > Sinocyclocheilus rhinocerous. The sequence continues at coordinate 547,923 of NW_015644380.1, forward strand.
TTGAATATTTGGTTTAAATATTTGGTTTTCATATGTTCTCTTCAACTAAAATTGTTATTTTGATTCCGTTACATAAAATTTGATGCCATATTAGAGTAAAATTGACAAAAACTAATGAATATAACATAACAAAAGACAAAAATATGATTAAAACAAAACAAAAAAACCTGTAAAATAAAGAAATACAAATAAATAATAATTTACACTTCAAAGGTGGCACAGAATTGCTTTTGATGTTGCATTTAGGTCTCTTTACACAGACTATTTAATGCTGCTCAGAGGTGGCATGAATGCATTTACACAGCAATTGCACCTTTATACAGTACTTTGATATTAGGGACTGAGGTGGATCAGAGCAGGTATAATTTAGTCTGGCTTTATGTGGCATTGTTCCTTTACACAGAATTTTAAGCAGGCACAGAGCAGCCTTAACTTTGCTAAACTTAAGACGCCTTAAGTTTAGCTGGTTGAGATGGTTAAGCCAAGAGATTATTTGTTAGGGCTACTTTATCAATAAATGCATTCACCCACAGCTTTAGAGTGTATCTGTATTGCGAGAAGACCATCGTTAAAAATGTAGCCATGCACACAAACATAGATTCTAACATCTTAATTTCCTTATGTATTACAGAAGGAAATTCAAATACAAGATTGTGTTTGTAAATATTTAATTCTGTTAAATTTTTAATCTGTATGTCAGGCATCTTCATTGGCTGCTAAAGCTGTGTCTACATACTCTGGAATGCTTATTTATTTTGTATATGAACACCAGGGCTCTTCATTTTGAGAGAGGAGCTATTTGATTTTTCTGAATAACAACTTACCGCACCATTTGACTTTCCAATTTCGGTTGGCATCCACTCCCCGACAATGATACTTTGGAATCTTTGACCGAGTTTTCCGCCAAAAGCGATCCTAAGAGAGAGAAACCTTAGATATTTTATGCCTGGTGGCCTTATACCTTACAAAAAGGAAAGACATCCTGCATGTTTGACAGCACAGAGCTGCGAACAATTAAGTTCAGTTCAAAGTTCAATTGAGATCTAGGCATATGACAAACAGATAGAAGTTACCGTCTTCCAGCTGTAATGGTAACCATCCACGTTGAAGACAGGCATAATGTAGAAATTGAGCTGATTCATCAGTCGTCTCATGCCGGAGTCTTGTTGATAGGAGTTCAGCGCCTGTATTCACAGTGAATTGTGACAGACTTCAAGAGATGCAGGAAATATGTGTCTCGTTTTCCCCACAGATAAACTTCAGTAGAGCAAAATACTCTCTCTACAAGGACACAGCAGTGTGTTCAGTTCCTCTAATCAACTACGAATAAATAGCATATTTTCCATTAAATAGATATAGTCTTACATCTTGAGGGCAGTATTCAAGTATCAAGTTTGTTCTGTTGTTTAGGCTACTTCATATTTTAGAAAAATAAGTTTGAGATCAGTAATACAGTTTAAAGAAATTAATACATTTATTCAGCAAGGATGCATTAAATTGATCAAATGTGGTAAAGATAAAAGTTAAAAGATTTCCATTTCAAATAAATGCTTCTTTAAAACTTTCTACTCATCAAAGAATCCCGAAAAATATGTCAGTTTCCACAAAAATATTAAGCAGCACAACTGTTTTCAGCATTGATAATAATAAGAAATGTTTCTTGAGCAGAAAATCAGCATATTAGAATGATTTCTGAAAGATCATGTGACACTGAAGACTGGAGTAATGATGCTGAAAATTCTGCTTTGCCATCATAGGAATAAATTACTTTTTAAAATATATTACAATAGAAAAAAGGCATTTAAAACTGTAACAATATTTCACAATATTACTGTTTTGACTGTAATTTTAATCAAATAAGCAAACATGCAGCCTTGGTGAGCATAAGAGACTTCTTTCAAAAACATAAAAAAAAATCTTTCTGACCCTAAACTTTTTAACGGTAATGTAACAGGTCATTTCATTCTATATGGAATATAAATGCTGTGCACAGAATACATACTATATACTGCAGAAATAGTAGTAGTATGCCATTTTGTTGTGTCTATGCAAGCTATACTGCCAATAATGATTCACTCACTCCATAATTAAAAGCTCCCTGTGGTCTTGTAAGACATAAATAATATTGCATTCGTTTAATTTAAAACAAATAAGGAAGATGCAGTGTTACTGTGTAAAAACTAATTGTGCACAGCAGAAAGAGAAAAATGATGAGTGATGGTGGATTGTGGGTAACAATAGAGCTGTGATAGCATTCATGGCAGGGTCAGTCTTCTTTAGGTCTGTGTCATACTGTACGTCTGCCTTATAGTGGTGTGCTGAAGGTATTGCAACAGACATGGTACTTAAGTCTCTCTCTTTTGATCTCTATCTCATTTTATATTTGTCTCACTCTGTGTTAGCTGCTGATCTGAGAGCAGTTTATTTGTGTGTAGAAAACTACACCCAGATCAGCATAAAAGGATGTAACTTAACTAAAGGCACGCTTTGATATTGGTTTATGAGATGAGCGCAGAGGCTCTGATGTATTATACAGATTAATTTTGGAGGAAATTAGAGCCTCACTGAATGAAACCCCATAGGAAAGAAAAATCAAAAGTGAGATCTCTTTAACATCTCAAATATTTCTCCTAGACAGAAATGAGGTTACTTTAAGATCGAGTGGAGATTTTTGCTCGAGTCTCCTGCTTCTCAAACTTGTCTCCTGAGACAAAAACTCTAACAATCTCACAATGGTCTCCTTTAAAGCTTTAGAAGAGATCTCAACAACATCACACACTGTGCTCAGATATTTCTCAATAGTCTAAAGACTCTGGTGGTCTCATATTTATCTCCTTTAAAGTTTTTTAGCTGCAGACACTGGATCTCTCACATTTGTCTCCTTTGAAGCTTTAGGAGAGATCTCAACAATATCGCACACTGTGCTCAGATATTTCTCCTTAGATAAAGACTCTGGATCGCTCACATTTGTCTCCTTTGAAGCTAGAGAAGAGATCTCAACATCATCACACACTGTGCACAGATTTTTCTCTTTAGCTAAATAATCTGGGGGTCTCATATTTGTCTCCTGTAAAGCTTTAGAAGAGATCTCAACAACTTTACAAAGTGTGCACCAAGTCATGAACTTGAAAGGCATTAAATAAATGGGGAAAAATCATAAATTCAGAGTTAAAGGCTATATTGAGAGAGAAATTATGCAGAAATAAGGATAATGTACTTTTTATATGACAATGTTTATGTTCTTAGGCAAATAATTTGTTGTTGGAAATAGTAATGCACTGGATGCTTTAATTTAAACTTATTTAAAGAAAATGTAATTTTCTAATTTGATTATTAATACATATTATATGGTAGAAATGTTTGAGCTCATATTGAGGCATTTGACTTGATGCACACTTTGTAAAGTTATTGAGATCACTTCTGAAATTTAGAGGAGACAAATGTGAGAGATCCACAGTCTCTAGCTAAAGAGAAAAATCTGAGCAGTCTGTGATGTTGTTGAGATCTTGTTTGAAACACTGGAGACAAATATGAGACCACCAGAGTCTTTAGATTAGGAGAAAAATCTGAGCACAGTGTGTAAAGTTGTTGAGATCTCTTAAGGTGAAAAACCCCATTGTAATCAAACAAAAATAAAAGCAACCTCTGAGCAGTAAAACATTTTTATAATGTAGTCTTGTAAGAGATTGCAGCAAGACAATAAAGAGATCTCCCATGTTTCTCACACGTTTCTCTCCCATTGTCATTTTGGATTCCTTTCTTTCAGAAATTTCTCATGTCTCAGTTGTGTCTACTTTTATTTCTCCTAAGGATTTTTAGGAGAAACATCTGAGACACTGTTGAGACTGAAATGAGAAATACATGAGAATCACAACTAAGTCTCCTGAGGTTAGAAAGAGCAACCACTGAGCAATAAAATATTCCTATAATGGAGTCTTGATAGAGATTGCAGCAAGACAATAAAGAGATATTCTATGTTTCTTCCACCACATTCTCTGCTTTGACTCTTTTTCTCTCAAATATTTCTCATGTCTCATTTGTGTCTACTTCCATTTCTCCTAAGGAATTTTAGGAGAAACATCTGAAATGCTGTTGATACTAAAATGAGAGATACACGAGAATCTCATCTAAGATCTCCTGTCTCCTGAGTTTAGGAAAAGCAACCACTGAGCAACACATTTTTCCTATGGGACAGTCCCAGAATGCACCAGCTCACTCACAAATAAACAAAACACTACAAATCTTCAATGTTCAACAAATTGTGAATGTTATAAGAGTGTTGTCTTTTTGGGAAGTTCTTCATGTTATTTTTTTAATACAGATAATTGGTAATTAACACATTTGTATTAAATAAAATAAAAAAATAATCAAAACAGAAACATTTTCACTAGTGGTCTCAGTTTGTTTTTTTGGATCCCATTATACACTGTGCATAACCATTTTGTTGTTTTTTGCTTTGCAGTGATTTAAATATCAACATGAAGTTAACAATGGCAAACAGAAATAATTACACTACACATACCTCTTTCACAAACCATTGGCAGAAAGCTGGACCAATCCATTCTCTTGCATGCACTCCACAGTCTATCCACACTGCCTTCTTAAAGGGACGTGTTCTCTTTCCTAACTGACAGGAGAGGGGCAGAGAACACTGTTTGGTAAGTCCATATATGTGTGTGTGTGTGTTTTACAGAGTGCTTATAAATTTAGCCATCTTTCCCATCAGTCTTTACCTGGAGCACATAGAGGGGCCGTCCTTCATAGGACTGACCAATAGAAAACAGGTCCACCAGGTGTGGGTGTGTCCGGTTCATCTCAAACATCCAACTCCGGATCTGTCGAAAAGGGTAAAAAGATTTTGACTCACATTCTCCAGATTAACATGCAGCTTGTATTCAGGTAAAACTTTGTAGCAGAAAGTTAAAATCAATATTCATACACATTTAATTTTACAGGTCTGGCCTACTTTTGAATGACCACAACTGTATATACAGAACACACAATATCAGAACTAAGTTTTTTTCTTTTAGAGAAAAGTTTGTCATCTTGACTTGTTTGTCTTAATATGTTAAAGCTAAGCTTAAAATTTGAAATATTAATTGATGCATTTTTCTTTACAAGAGTACTACATGAATTATATCCATAAAACTGAATGTAATCCAGCCCTCGTCTACTCTGATGGTTTTCCCATTCATCATCTTGTCATGGGACTAAATCACAGAGCTGGAGTTGTATGTGTGTGTTCATGTGAAGTTGGCACTTGGTCTGAGGGAGAAGACCTGTGAGTAAAGGTTTAGTGATGGGTTAGGGCGGCACTGAAGAAAACCTCCCGAGATCTGTTTTTCTTGTGCTCACGGGCCACAACGGAATGCAAATTCACTTCTCAATCAAAGGCTGTTAGTTAGCCTGTGAAAATCAAGCTTCTGTTGAGAAAGATGGCAGACAGAGGGGAAAAAAACGATCTTCTCCATCTCTCTACATAAAAATTACCATGTATATTAATTTTCATCCATGCACTCACCTCTTCCAAAGGATGGTACACTTCATAGTCATACTGGAATTCTGATCTACGCGTCCTGGAGGACCGGCGGTATCCGATCTGTTTCTCAATTTCGGTTTGGAGATTGGAAATGAGCACCCTGTGGAGACAGTCAGGGAAGAAATGTTGAAAGCAATATGCACTATGTATTTAACCTTTTGAATACATTTCTGTATTACATTAATACATTTCATAAATACATTTCTGGATCCTTCGACACATCAAAGTCTGAAGAATTTGGTATATACAGTATATATATATATATATATATATATAGTGTATATATATATACACACACACACACATGTATGTATGCATCTGAGAGAGAGAGAGAGGTAGATATACACAGTATATACACACACATACACACATTAGATTAATCAATTAATTATTATTATTATTATTTTTTTGGCTATGCAGTTTTTCTCCACAATAACATTTTTAAAATTTCAAAATTAATTAATTAATTAATTTTATTTATTTAAATATTTTATGTGTATATTTAGTTTATATTATATTTTATATTATATTATATTATATTATTATTTATTATTATATTTAATTTATACATTTAGTATATTTGTACTATAATTTAGTATTTAGCATATTTATTAATTTGTACTTTAATTATTGTAGTTTATTTGGAAAGTAATGATGTAAAGTGCTTTGCACCAGGGTCATGACTCATGAATGATCAGCTTACTTACAGTATGTTGGCAGGATTTTGGAGCTAACGCAAATTTAAATGTTTACACAACTAACCATGAGAAAAATTCAAGTATTTTAATTAAGGTTAAAAGGTAGACCCAATATCACCAACATTAATCATCTAATTTCACACAGAGCAAAGGTATAACATGAAAAACAAACAAACTATTTTGCTTGTTTTTGTTGTTTTAGCTAAGGATATGGAGGAAGGAATGAAAATGCAAAAATTGATCTGACCTGTCAAAACCAAAGCAAAAAAACGATGGAGGTTTTTAAACTAGAGTAAACAAAGCGCACACATTTCTCTCTCTCAACCTATCCCATTACCCAGAATCCTCTGAGGTATCACTTCTGCGTGTAAATATGTGTAAATATGCTCAAATACATCAGCCATGAGAAGGAGAGGAGATATTGAGGGAAAGGCCTCCCTGGGGAAAGGGATGACAATGAAAATGCTTCTGGCTGCGGCGCATGAGATAAGCTTCATTGTTGCTGTTGATCCGGATGATTGATGGAACGAGTGGACTACTCTGAATCGAGCTTTCATTTCTGGATCCTTCGGCACATGCAAATCAAGGTCTGAAGAATCCAAGTAGAACTCAAATGCGTGTCCCCCAGAAACCGATGCTTCTCACGCAGGAGTATGAGAGAGGATTTCACTCTAATATGAGTCCCAGGGGAGTAAGAGGAGACTCACTTATAGTGGATGTGTGCTTGGTGAAGATGTCTTCTCAGCCATTGCGTCTTGTTCCATCCCACATGAATGTCTACTGGGCTGTTTTCTCGAATCAGAGATGCACTGTTGGGCCTCCAAAGGTCCACCTGCAGAACATCATTGAAGTCAATCAAGCAGGAATATTGTTCCTAGATGCTCAAGTGAAAATTATGTCATCATTTACTCACCCGCATGTTATTCCAAACATGTATGACTTTATTTCTGCTGTAGAAATATCTGTCACAAACACCACTGACATAGTCATAGCTCAGTTGTTTATATTCAGTTTTGGCAGACCAGGTTTGATGGCATTGGCATCAAATATCATTGGTTTTCATGTGTGTCATAACTTATCATGCCGCGTCGAAAAGTGCATATGTAAAAATGCAAATGAAATCTAAGAGGAAATTAAAGGAGGGGAAATTAAGAACCGTGTCGGAGGCTGACACGAAAGAGAAGAAATTGTTGCATAAAGTAATTATTTTTGCTTTCTTTGCACACAAAAAATATTCTCGTAGCTTCATTAAATTACAGTTAAACCACTGATGTCACATGGACTATTTTAACAATGTCCTTACTACCTTTCTGGGCCTTGAACGTGGTAGTTTCATTGCTGTCTATGGAGGGTCAGAAAGCTCTCGGATTTCATCAAAAATATCTTAATTTGTGTTCTGAAGATGAACGAATGTCTTACGGGTTTGGAACGACATGAGGGTGAGTAATTAATGACAGAATTGTAATTTTTAGGTGAACGATCCCTTTAACTTTTTTATGATTTGGCAATTTTGTATACATTTTTATGATTTGATTTATTTGAAAATGTTATTTTTATTGGTTTATTAATTTTAATTTGAAAAAAAAAAAAAAGCTTGAAGGTCCACTGCTAAACTTAACTTGTAAAGCAGATTATACAAAAACATACAAAATACGAATTCGCCTCCAGTTTGCCAAAATGTAAAATTGTTGCAAATTGCCATGGGAGTGTGTTGAACTTTCCCTTTAAATCAAATTGTTATTCTAGCTATACGCCACATACATAATTTCAATGTAAACATAAGAACAGGTTCATAATGTTCATAACATTACATATGTTCTATGTAGCTACAAACACAAACTAAATCCAAAAAAGAGAGAAATTAACAGACAAAGCAATCTTTGTAAAGAAATCATAGGTCCTTGAAATTCAAGCAGTTTATCACACGTTGTAAGATCTTTGAACCAGAGTTGAGATTACAGATAAAGCTTTTCCCAGTGCTGTACGATCTGTAGATCAGAGACCTGCTGACTCAACCCATTCACAGAGAGTTTGAAACAGAGCTTCAGCGAGCCGCCATGATCACAGTGTCTGACTGAAATGATCTATTTCTGTGTGTGGATCCACAAAGCCACTTTAGATTGCCAACATATGCCGGAGTCTTTATAGCAGCCCAGATACCAGTCCCTGAAGCATAACCTCAGATTTGCATCATCAGCCTCCTTTGTACGTCTGCCAAGTCACTATGCTGTTGACTTTGGCTACAGCAACAGGCCCATTTAATAAGACGAAAAAGAGTAGAGCTATTCAAACGGCCCATCTTAACACCAGCAACAGAGTAGATCACAGGCTAGTTTTATTTCCTAAATTTATTTCTAGACCTGAAATGGTGCACTGTACACATTTCTGAGTTATATTGGCTTATAATATATATTTGCATTTCAAATTATATGTCTTGTGTTAAATACAACCCTTCAATTTGAGAGTCTTGGTTAAAAGCAGGGATATCAGTCATAAAATAGGTCCACTAACTGTGCATGCAGAAAAACTCCTCGGTGCCATGCTGCATTCCTAACAGATGCTCACAAACCTGGCAGCTGAAACAGATTCGACACGTTTGTTTTGATGGTGTGTGACTGCTATGTTCTTGAAACAGATTTTGCATTCTCAAAGGACGCACGCATGAGATTAAGATGATGATGAAGATTAAAAAAGAAAACACTTGACCGGGGGCCCCCTCGGTAGAAATCGCGAATCGCGGTCCGGGGATACCTAGATCGGACCGAAAGGGCACTTTTGCATCAGCGATTAAAGGGGCTTGAGCCCCTTTTGCGTTACCTTTTCTCACCTGAGCTGGGCTTGCTTATTCATTTTTAATAACAAAAAACACCAAAGTTATATTTTTGGCAACTGTAAAGGTCCTCTCACACCAAAAGTGAAATGAATAAGCCTCAGGCTGATGGAAGTGCCTCTGTACTTACTCCCAATTTCTCTTAACACAGGACAGGAGGGGCATCAGTGAATAAAAGGGAAAACAAAGTAACTTGCGTTATACTTATTTGAAAAAGTAGCTCAGATATTTTCTTGTAAATTGAAAAGTAATGCGTTACTTTACTAGTTACTTGAAAAAAGTAATTATTACGTAATGCGTTACCCCAACACTGTTTAAGGCCACCCAGAGTATGTACTTTTTGTGTAAGTGTGGTTTCAGTTGTTGTAAATTTAAAATAAATTTTAGTATAAATCATTATTTCTTTGTGAAAATGTTTGTATGCAGATTTTATGCACAAATTTGGGTTATGTGTGAGTGCAGACCTGAAAACTTCTCTCTGTTAATGCAGTGACCCCAATTTCTTGGGGGTCAATTTCTTCACACCAAGCATTGCAAAAATCAACATGGCTTAGTTTAAGATTTTATTCTGAGATCATTTTACACACAGCTTGTCAGAGTCATATAAAGTCATATATGTAGAAATTTTGGACACAAATTTGATTTGGTCTTAATGGTATACTCTGTGTTGTCTAAATATTAATGTTTTATTATAAACCTAGTTTCTTCATATGGCCATGTCAGTATATGGCCATATGGCCGGTAAACCGATGCGCCATCGAATGGGTTTACCGATGCGATGGCGCCGCAGACGGCAGCCTCAGTGTTTGGCTCTCCAGTGTTTGTACTGTTTTTGTTCGTTTTTCCTGTTTTTTGTTTCTCAAACACGATCAGTTTTACTAGGGATGAGCTGCTGAACATTCGGCAGAACACACCACACAATCTTCTACCGGATTTCGTTTATTCGGACGTTTTGCTGAACGTTGTACTTGGCGGAGCAGCTGCGCTGATCAAGCGCTTCAGGACGCGCAGACGGGGGAAGAGAGCCGGCGATATTTTGTTTTTGATCATCTGAGGTGCATGTGTTTGTACTTAAATGCATATTTTTCCTGTTTCATGATGCCTGTGAACAGGGATGATGCCACTTTGAGAAAATACAGCAGAAATAACCAAATGACCCAAGTCTCCTCAAATCTTTCACAAGAGACTCTTCTGAGCGGTGACATCAAACGCAGCAGACAGAGAAACAAGACCATTTCACATTTTTTAAGAAAAAAAATTGTCACTGGAAAAATACCTACTGTAATATAATGAAATATTTGTGATGTTTATGTTGCTTGCACAAATATTGTTTTAGTCAGAATATGCAGCTAATTTGAATGGCCTGTCAATGGTGAGGCTAGTAGGACTATGCTAATTAGCCAAGCCTTGAGGAAGTGGATGGCTATGGACTCTTTTCACAGACTGTGACACGTTTACACTGTAATTAACATTGTAACTATAGTACATTTATAACACTATAGTTTGTGTTTTCTTACTTTGACATTAAACTATAATGAATTTGCTTCTGAGAACCGCAAAATTTGTGATAAGAGTTCACTGATGATGTTTAATTAGACTTGTAGATAGTGTATACGTCTCTCTGCTGCCTGTATCTGCTGTGTTAGACAGCTCTGTTCAGAAGTTTATTTCTGAAGGAAATAGTGGTTATGGTGCTGGGGAACTCTTGCCTGACTCTTAATGGAAACTGAGGAGGTTCGTGCATCACTGGTGCCGAGAATGACACAGTGATGGTGCAAAAAAAGATAAAGGCTCTAGTAATGTGATAAACTAAAAATAGTTTAGTTTGGAAAAAAAAAAAGAAGAAATTTGGAGGAGAAAAGGATTTGATAGAAATTATTGGTTGTTCAAATATCACAAAAAGCAGTGACATCAGTTTCCATGGGGTTTGATTTTGTTTCTCATGATTCCTTTCACATGTTTAATGTTACATGAGTATTGCAGGGAAAAAAAGGTGCTCACCGTCAGGTTTTGGAAAAGCTGTTTGACTGCTTGAACCTCTGTGTTGCTGCTGGGGATTATTCTGAACACTTGATCACTGCAGAAATAAAGCATTGCAGTTATAAACTAAATTATACACTGGCACAGGAATAAAATAAAAATACAGGAAACAAGTTTTGACCAAGTAAATGTTTTTTTTTTATGTTTATACACTATATTGTTCAAAAGGTTGGGTTCAGTAATTAATACTGTTGTAATAATGTTATTTCTATTTCAAATAAATGCTGTTCTTTTGAAAAAAAAAATGTCATCAAAGAATGCTGAAAAAAAAAAAAAATTAGGGTTTCCACAAAAATATTAAGCAGCACAGCTGTTTTCAACATTGATAATAATAAGAAATGTTTCTTGAGCAGCAAGTCAGCATATTAGAATAATGCCTGAAGAATCATGTGACACTGAAGTCTGATTTAATGCCTGCTAAAAGCTTTGCCATCACAGAAATAAATTACATTTTAAAATATATTTAAAAAATTGAAAAGTTATTTTAAATTGTAAAAAAAGATTTCACAATATTACTGTTTTACTGTATTCTTGACCAAATAATGCAGCCTTGGTGAGCATAAAAGACTTTTCAAAATCATTAAAAATATTACAGAACTCAAACTTTTGAACGGTTGTGTAAATAAATACACCAAAATAGTGATTTTCCATGTATCAATTATTATTATTATTCTTGTTGTTGTTTTCAGATTTTCAAGTATCTACAGTATGAACAACCATCCTCCAGAAACCAAACATATCATATATGGAAAATCATGTATTCTGAAGAAAATTAGCAGTCAGTCTCTGAGATTTTTTGCACGTTATATTGTCTACCAAGCAAAGTCTGATTACACATCTCTTCTCTTCTGTAGCACAAACATATCATGCTGAAGTTTAATACTAGGATTCAAACAATCCCCTAACACTAAGTATGAGCAATACTAGTGATTAATGCTAATATTTCCAAAAGCGGCAGAGCCAGCAGACAGGTTTATTGAGCTAGCTGACACATAAAGGCTTCTCTAAGGGTTGTTTTCTCTGAAACGGTTCAAAACACACCAAAGATGACCTCATAACATCACTAAGAGCAATCTGCTATTTTTAGGCTTTGAGTGACACTGATGCTCCAGGTTACATTCTCCTTTTTTTGTGGTGTAATTGTGCGAGCAGCTCCATGCCAGCTCTATCATTACACAAGTAAGCCACAAAACTGGTCTCAGTTCATGATTGAGGACGTCATCTCACACTAATGGTAAAAGCAGAGGAAATCGTGCTTGACGCCACACCTGTAATATCTTTTTGTGCGGTATTTTATGTCTTGGATGGTATTTCCCACAGAATCATTATTGTGTGGTGTCATGCAATATCTGCTTATGCTTTAAATAAATAATAAACCGCTCCTCAGCTGCAGGCTGCTTCATGCTCTCATTCATTTTGCTCACTATATAGTGGACTTCTTGTGGCATTTTTCCTCTTTTTGTCTGTTATAAAGTTTCCTGTTCGTTATTCCTGTTTCCTGACTTCAGCCCTGATATTGTACTGGAATAGAGAAACATCCTTCTCTGTCTGATGTCAGCTGGCGATTCAGTCACACATAAGGACAAAGTTTGACGTGTGAATGTGTGAGGAATGATGTTCTGCCTCTTGGCTGATCTGGGGCAAATGTACTGGGCTTCACACCCTCACATACGTGAAGAGGCGTTGATTGGTGCACTTTATTGCCCCATGTAAAGCATCCGTCCGATGGAATGGAGAAAAACACAATGACTGACTCTATACAGGAAAGGAATTTATAGCACCCTACCCTGTAAGAATGCTAACTGATGGGACGTTGACAGTTAAACATGGCCAAAAAAAGAGAGCGAGAAAAAAAGCAACATTTGAAAATATTATGGACGTGGTGATCAAAAATGTTCATTTATTTATTCATTTACTATCATTAAGTGTTTCCATTTTTGATTAAAAATAGTTTTAATTTAAGGACACATTAAATTGATCAAAAGTGAGAGTAAAGACTTACATTACAAAAAAAAATCAAATAAATGCTGTTCTTTTGAACGTTTGAATTGATCAACGAATCCTGAAAAAACGTGTCACAGTTTCCACAAAAATATTAAGAAGCACAACCATTTTAAACATTGATAATCTTGAGCATCGAATCAGCATATTAGCATCATTTCTGAAGGATCACGTGACACTGAAGACTGGATTAATGATGCTGAAAATTCAGCTTTGCCATCATAGGAATAAATTACGCTTTAAAACGTATTTAGATGTAAAACAGATATTTTGAATTGTAATAATATTTCACAATATTACAGCTTTTTATCAAATAAATGCAGCCTTGGTGAGCATAAGAGACTTTCAAGCTGAAGAGAGGAAGTCCAACCATATACTAATAAATCTTCAGAGAGAATGAGGTTTATTATGAGCCATAAATAACTTGGATGTTTCAGAGCTATTCTTATGATAAGCAGCAACATTCCTAATATCACACCATTGGAGATTTTTATTGGTCGTACCGTCGTAATGAAGTGTCAGGCAACATCCCACTCAAAAATATCAGTGAAGTCAAAACATCATATCACAGAATGCACTATGTTGTTAACATCGTTCAGATTGTGATATCTGTGATATCTCAGAAGACCGCAAGGAGGAAGTGTCCTTTTCATTACTCCCTTTCTCTTTATGTTCTGACAGGCCTGTGTTTCCCCAGTTCTGCACTCTGACTGAGCTAGCATTTATATTGCTCCCTGACAAGTAGAAAACAAGTGTTTTCTCCTCTTTGTGAATAGTTTGTTTTGCTCTTTTAAGCTTCTGTGCCCTGAATAATTCTTAAACAAGGCTATGAAAAAGAATGTAAGTACAAATACTGCCTAAAATTGATATATACAAATTTATTTATGAAATTAGGTCTCTGTAATAAAATATGAATCATTTAACTCTAATTTTAGGCTTTACTAATTTCACATAAGGAAAGAAGAGCTGTCATAACAGCAACAGAACCCCAAAATCATAAAGGCCAAAAATTCACCAAGATGAATAATCTATCATAATTTACTCATTCTTATGTCGTTTCAAACCCGTATGACTTACTTTCTTCCATGGAACACAAAAAGAGATGTTAGGCAGAATGGCAACCTCCATTCACCATTCACTTTCATTATGTGGAAATAGATGCAATGAACGTGAATGCTGACTGAGGCTTTCAGTCTCCAAAATAAAGTCATACTGGTTGGAATGCCATGAGTGTGAGTCAAAATAAGAAATAATTAAAATAAGTCATTTTAAAGAGCGTTCACTCAACAAGAGCAGTTTCAAGCCAATGGTAGTTTAGAAAACGTAACATTCACTAAAAATTTCCATTACTTTTCCATGACTTTACATGCAATTGTATTATTTTTCTTTCTTTCTGTTTTATTAATTTATTATTTAAAATCCATATAGGTAGGCTATTTCATGAATGAGAGAATCCTGAAGGATCTCAGAATAGAGTGCAGGATGTGAATCCACACTCCAGATCAAAATGAGTGACATTTCCATAGTGAAAGTCTAAAAAAAATGGCCACGCACACTGCTGATGAGAGATCCATAAGCATGGAGTACAGCCAGGAAATTTAGTTTGAATATCTCTGATTGTCATTATCATCAAACCAACTGAACTGACAACCTATCAAAATAAATAAATAAATACATAAACAAAAGATCACACTTATGTTTGCCAAACTGTCAGACAGCGTTCCATTATGATCTTCAAGTCCTTTGAACTTCGTGCTTATACCTACCTGTCGAGACCAACTGCATATTTTAAGACGTCACCTAGGGAGTGCTTTTCAGCCTTAGCAAAAGAAAAAATCTTGGCCCGCAGAAACGCCTTTGTTTTATAAAGCCCGTGTTGACATAAGAAGAGACAGACTTATCTCGTCTTTATTTGTGGAGGCGCAGAGTGCACTTCAACGCTTCAAAACTATTTTACAAACTCCCCCTCGTTCCTACGCCCTGGATTCTCGCTAAATGAGAAGCAAGAATCATTTTTATGGTTCATTCAAACAGTTCTTTTTAAATGAACCGATTCAACCCATTCACAATCACTGCGTGCGCTTATTACACGTTATTTTTTTTATGTAAGCGCATAAATATTTAGTTAAAATGATAATTTATCGCTGTGCGATTGATCATGTTATGTAGAGTAAATCTGTACAAATTCAAGAACATTCAACGGTTCAATAGGACGATTCGTTCGCGAGTCAGATCACTCCGCGCTCACTAGCCTACTACATCTCTCTAAACTTTGAATGAATGAAACACTTACCCGACGTAGCGGTTGTTGTAGAGGTAAGAGTCGACAGGATAGAGCACGGTGCTGAAAATGATAACACATCCGAGTAAAAAAGTACTGGACACGTCTGTGATTCTCAATGCCATATTAAGTCAGTATATAAATAAAAACGGAGCAGCTGCGCTGTGCATATGCTGAATGGAAATCATCCCAGTGAAAGGAACTGTGAGACTTTTCTGTCCTGGGTGTCTGCTCTTGTGACGATTTCTTGAGGTAGAAGTGTAAAATCATTCATGTGGGAATTCTGGTGCTATCCCGAGTCTTTTAAAGTGTTTTTGGAAGTGTGGTCACGTGATGCGGGGTGTCAGAGGGGTTGGGAACCGAATCCCTGTTTGGAGCGAGATCAGTGGAAGTGCTCAAGTTTATCAAGAGCGGAATTGTACCTCGTCGCGGCTGCCTGAAGCGTCAGTTTGATGCCATGGATGTTGTGTTTTTAATGGACTTTTTAAAGCCACACTACAAAATATATTTATAAATGTCATAAACATTAACACTTAGGCTACACATAGGCCTATTGAATATAGCTAATATAATACATTTATAGCAATGAAATTAACTGTGCAGCTGAATTTAAATTTTTGGAGAAAAATACATTTGCTATGTGTTCTGAAAGGTTATTGTTATGAAACAGATCGATGTTGTGAATGCAAAGGTGATGTTTTTATATTCTGCCAGGTGAAGAAAGAAAGAAAGAACATTGTAGATAGGTTATACATTACTGTGCAACTAGATGTTGAATTTTTTTGAGAACATTTAAGTGTTCTGAATGGTTTTAGCGTGTTAAATGCAAATTGGTGTTCAGGGTCATTGTTAGTTACCTGATAGAGTGTTTGCTCATAGGAAATAGGTCTATAGGGCGTTTCCTATCAGATGTCAAATAGACATTTAGAAGATGTCTTTAAGATTTTTATGATTTAGAATGTATGTAAAACTGACATCTTAAAGATGTCTATCAGATGTTTACACAGCAGATACTTTCCAGATTAAGCGACCTTTAACAGACATCTTGCAGACCTACGTGTGCTATCTGGGTTGCTAGGTAGTTGTTATACCCACCCCAGATAGCACAAGTACGTCTGCAAGACGTCTGTTAAAGATCGCTTAATCTGGAAAGCATCTGCTGTGTACAAACATCTAATAGACGTCTTTAAGATGTCAGTTTTACATACATTCTAAGTCATAAACATCTTAAAGGGGTCATATGATGCGATTTCAATTTTTATTTTCTCTTTGAAGTGTTACAAGCTCTTGGTGCATAAAGAAGATCTGTAAAGTTGCAAAGACTAAAGTCTCAAATCCAAAGAGATATTCTTTATAAAAGTTAAGAGTCAACCACACCTACCTAAAACGGCTCGTTCTAACACGCCCCCACATACCTAC